>NW_010121201.1:25091-64948 GCF_000699245.1 Pterocles gutturalis
ACGATGCCCCCGATGCAGTGGGACGAAGGAAGGGCATGGGCATAACCCCATTAACCTGCTTGGTAAGACATCCCCTCACTGAGCATCAGAGCAGAGCAGAGAAGCAAAGAGTTAAGCTTGCTCACGTCTCCCAGCACACGCCTGTTCCCACAATTGCTGTCTCTTCTTGGCCCAAGTTCCATATTTTTTAACTGTTCTCAACTCTCTCTTAGAGCAACTATTCTAAAGTGCAACTGAGGACATTTTCCCTTCTGCTCAGATGAAATTCATTTCTTTCCAGTTTGGTAGCAGCTCCTTGGACCACCTAGAAGCATCCCCTCTTTAATTTCTGACCTGTATGTGCCCGGCTACAGGGAGAGCTGCTGAGACACCTGGAAAGTGGGTGGGAGAAGAGAGCAGAAGGGGAGGAAGGGGATCTGTGCTGATGCTGCAGAGGCTGAGGAATGGGATGCTCACCTTGCAGGAGAAAGACAGAAGTGGGATAGCGAGGAAGGAGCTAAACATTCAAATCTGGGGAGGTTTGCAGGATTATCTGTTGCCAAAAATACAGCTCCAGAGCACATCAAGCTGCATCTTTGCCAATACCCCCATCCCACATCCATCTTTTCAATCACAGATGTTTTAACAGTCATCCCTATTCTTCAAATGTTAAATTTGGAAAAAAATGGTCAGGCCCCAGACCCTCAAAATGAGCGTGTGTTTGGTTTGATTTATTTAATCCCCACTGCAAATATTCACATCTTTCCAAACAGCTCCTTTTATTTAGAATTATCAAGCAGAATTTTTACATGAGCAGCCGTGGTTACACCCCATGAATGTTTAAATTGAGGATAATTTGTTTTTCTGTTCATATCAAAGTATCTGCTCTATATCTTGAGTCAACTCTGCATTTTTACTGTTTGTGAGCAGAAATATTTCTGGCTTGTTGCTGTTGTGGACAGATTTATTCCTAGCTTTGTTTTCTTTAATAAGACTGAAACTTTAATAAGATTTAAATACTGAGACTTACAGTATACAGATTGCAGATAAAACTGTTCACTGGTCAAGGCACAAAAGAGAAAATATTTCCATTAAATTGAATGTTAGCTTCCATCTACTATTCTACCAACAATAATGAATTGCAGTCTAAAATACAGTTCAACTCTAACCATAAATATTAATAACGAAAAGTCCTTATTTTCCCTTAAACTGTCCAGTGCTACCAGAAAATCTAATGTTTGAAAAGTCAAACACTGAGACCTCATCATGACCAGATGTACCCAGAAAAACTGTGATGCAGAAAAGTGGATTTCATCTCAAATAAATCAGGAACTGTAGTGAGACCGATGCTCCATACTGAGAGTGAATGCATGAAATTTGCATAGATATATAGAAAGCAAATCCGAAAAGCTCAGTGTCTCAGTCCTGCCAAATTTCAAGAGGTGATCGAGGATCCTGGTGCATGAACCTTGTGTTTTCTCCTCTCTGCTCCCATCCCCTTGGCTGGCAGCTCACTATTGCTTTTAAACCACACCAGGAGTGTGCAGTTTGACGTCCCCAGGAAGCAGGGAGCTGGGGACCGAGACATCTTGAACCAACGCTCCCATCCTTGGATGCAGAGACAGAGGCACGTGAGGCTGTGTGCTAAGAGTGCTCCTGTGCACAGCTGCATGGGGAGGGGGAAAGGAAGAAAGGGTGTCTCATAAACCCCACGACAAATGGGAAGACAAAGGTAATTCAATTGCTCTGCACAACATGTTACCAAAAAGGATAAGGAACTTAAGTAGATAATTGTTTGTCCTTTGTTTTCATTGTTGATTCAAAACTAATGCAATTATTTGTGCAGGTGATGTCTCGGTCCTGATTCACATGGGGGAACAGTACTTCTTGTGCCTTATGAATTGTTAATTCAACGTGGCGGGCTTGACCCGAGAACACTCATAATGTTGTCATCTCAGTTCTCTGGTGGCACAAAGTTGGACTGATACATTCTGTCCAGCTTGTTCAGGACATTTTGTGAATTTTGTGAAAGCAGAGATCTCTTGGGTGCCAACTGTGTACAAGGGGGATTTCTTTCCTTTTTTTCCTTTTTTTTTTTTTTTAATAAAATCACTTTCCCCATAACTTAGAGTTGTGATCCTCCTTCACTTTGGTTTCACCACCTGTTATAGTTCCAGTAAGGGAAGCGATATGAGCAGAGAAGTCATCTGCAGAGCAGACTTTGGAGTACAACTGTCAGCAGAACAGAATGGTTTCCTTTCTCCCCCAATTATCCCTGACACTGAAAGGGCAAAATCCCCACTCACACGTGTTTTCCATTTGCACCTTCCCATGAGAAGTGGCAGGGCTCGTGCCAGGACCCTCCTCTTTGAGCAGTCCCAGTTTCCAAATCCTCCCACGCAGCCGCTGCCAGGTGCTCCCCTTGTCCACAAACTCCAGTCCAACCACAGCCACCTGTGCGCCGTGTTTTCATGGTCCAGAAAGTACAAGAAGAACTTTCCAGGAGCCTGAGCAAACCTCATGACCTTGAAGATATGATTCCTCAGGGAGAGGGAGGCTCAGCCCTTCCCTTCATTCAGAAAACAACTCCTTTGCCTTATTCATCTCTGGGATCCATCACAGTATCTTCTTTTTCTTCTTGGGCTGAATAGCTCCGTTTAGCACTAGGAGCCTTCATTCAAATGCATATTCCTTTAAATGAAGGCAAACAGAGAAGAGAGTTCTCTTTACTCTCAATCCTCTGTCTTGAACCCTTTCCCAGTAACCCTGCTCAGCAGTAGGGATGAGCACACACTTGCTTCTGGAGTACCAAGGAGAGGACAAAATCTGTGTGCTACAGCTGTTGCCTCATGATCTTCACTGCTGGGAACAGCTTCAGTTATTACACCAGATTTCCCATTTTTCCCTTGTGGCCCCCTGGCTGAAGTCATTATCGTGTCATGGGATGAAATGGATAAAAAGCAAAAATTATCTAGATGTGCAGTGGGTATTTGTTATCGTGAAAAGCACCCTGATGACTATCCCTCACAGACCAGTATCGTGGTACCTGGGACTTTCTGATGGACAGATCATCCCAATCATCCCACCCTACCTGTGCAGACCTGCAAAGCTGCTGTTACAGCATTAGCACATCTCAGAAGCTACTTGAGCTGAAAGGCTAGGGCATGGATCACAACACTCTCAACAGCCTCCAAAGGAAATTATTCCCAAACACAGATCAGACACAAGATATCCACCAGGAACCAGAGCTGTGGGATGCCTCTTCTCACCAACTCCTCCACTCCTGCTGACAGCGGATGCTGAAATAAACTCGCTCAGATGTCACATCAGAGCCTGGAGACAGGCCAGTGGGAAGGGAGGAGCGGTGGGGGTAGATGGGGGGGAAGGAGTTTTTTCTCTTTGCAAACATCCTGTTTCACCACTAACAAGTCTGACAGGTGGAAACCAATTTTTAAAAAATCCTACTCACAGGTGCCGAGCTTCTCTGGAGAAGTTCCTCAGTTCTCTCACTCCTTCGTAGTAACTTTTGGGTGCTGACACAGGGCGAGTGAGCTGGAGCAGCCTTGCCCCCCCGGCGTCACAGCCTCCCCCCGGTGTCACAACCCTCCTGCTTAAACAGGGACGGACTTCTTTGTCAGCTCATGGGGTAATGTGGCCACAGTCCCTCTGCTTGCACACTTTGTGGGCACATACATCAGCCACTCTGCTGCCCACACGGTTTGGAACAGCACTGCAGAAAGGTTGGTTGCAGCCTTTTGCTCCCGTTTTCCCATGAGATGCTAATAAAGTGTCTCAGAAAAACATAAGCTATTTCAGTTTGATGCTTAGCAAAGCAAGGACAAGGACTAGTCTATTAAGACAGGTCATTTGGCTTCAAAATTTCCTTTCCTAGCACATACTAAAAAGGATCTAAGTGAAAATATCCATGTCAGAAAGGTGGGTCCTGCCAATTCATCACCAGCCAGGCTGGACACAAGAGCAGAAGATGGGTTCTTCCCCTCCCAGGATCAAGTTTGTCTTTAAACACACATATTCCTGAGAATCTGCATCAAAGATCCTAAACAGCTCATAATGCAAAGAGCAAGATGGGCAAACAATGTTATTACTCAGCTACATTTACGAAATCCCCATGCAAAATAAATGTGCATTCAATTACTGCTGCAGCATCTATGAATCACAGGGGCCTTAATGTTTTAAAATTCCCTGATGAGCTTCACTCTGCTGGATACTAAGCAAGTTTCCCCCTGCACCCTGAAGTCAGTAGGGATGCAGAGCTGCCAGTGCTGTATAGGGTGAAGCTTCTTCTCAGACAGGAAAGCTTTTCCAGAAAAACAATTTGCTTTTTTGTTACTTGCACTTCAAAAACAAAAACAAAAACAACAACAAAAAAAAAAAAAAAAAGAAACCATGAGATCTGAACCCTGCAGCCCCAGGTAGAAGCAGCCTGGTTTTGATGTTCCACATGTAGAGCAGATATCAAGAGTACCGGTTCCTCTCGAGCCCCACAGCTTTGGGAAACATATCGCCACGGGCTCTCTGGTTATGCTGTGTTCCTCAGCTGCTCCCAGGACAGGCTGCACACCAAAATGCAACAACCCTTCACCCCTTTCCCAGAGACTCTTCTCACAGGCAGGGCAAAGCTTGATGATGAACAGTTGGCCAACATCAGCAAACATGGTCAACCGGCCCCATGGGTGTCCCAGGGTTTGGTTTCTCAGTATTTAAAATGATGGACTCAAATCTCTGCTCAGCCAAACACTTCCTCTGATGGCAGGAGAAATCAAGTCATCATTTTAATTCCTCCTAACTTTAGGACACAAAGGATGACAGTATTTATGGGTGTGACAGCAATGACACCGTGAGTTGTTCCTCCTCAGGAGAGCATTAGCATGAGCTCTGGAGGCCCTGCTAAAGCAACACCAGAAAGAAGACAGTGGCTTTCCTTGGCCCACAGTCGAGATGTCACCTCTGTGAAGAAGTGTCAACTCAAGCAAAGGCAGCCCTTTCTATCCATCCACTGGCCTTGTCAGAAGCTCTTTTTTACTTACTGTTTGTCCAGGGTTGCTCACCAGGGCCTCTGACGATGCTGCCACTCATCCTTGCTGACACATGAATCCATGAGAGATCTTATGCTATGAAGCCTTTCAAAAGGTTTCCCCCTTAATGAGAGCCACTTCTGCTCTGCAAGGAGCCACCACAGCCTGGTGATCAAAGCCAACATCCAGCATCATGCAGAGATGCGCTGTTGTTACAACCCCACCTTGCTGCAGTGCAAAGCTCATTAGTACAACTTGCACTCGTCACCGGTCATTAAGTTTGAAACGCTTGGGAAGTCACACAGCAAGGTCCCCTAACCCCAACTTAGTCACTCCCTCCCTAAAAAAAGGATCTGCGGAGTAATGACTGACAGAAGGTCTCATTCGCCAACGTCTCGTAGTCTGCACTCATGAATTTTCATCCCGGTGCCTTCCTCATAGGACTTGCAGAAAGCCAAACTGATTTTATTGAGTGTGACAGGAGATAACAGTGCCTTATAATAATTGCTTTTTTTTTTCCGTCATGCAAACTATATAACATAGCAACCTCAAGCTCGCTGATGAGCAAAGGGATGTCTTCCTAAGTCACAGGCTACAATGTAAGCAGCTAGAGCTCTACTTACCCTCATCATATGCCAGGTAAAGAGGATGACCCAGGAGGTTAGCACTGGTGTCCAAAGATTCTTATGATTCAATTAGTACCCTTACAGACAATAAAGAAGAAATTAGGATAGGAGCACACTGGAGCACATCTCCCTTTTGAGGGATATCCTGTTAAGATGGGGAATGAACAACACAGCTTGCTCTACCTGGTTATTCTAATTTATTCCTGGAGATGGGTGGCTAGCTATTGATAATGCCAACAATGGAATCTTTTCCCATGGCCAAGAAAATTCCTGCCTTCATTTGTGAGACTGAAAAGAATCAGTTTCTGAAAAGTTTTCCAAAGCCAAAGGGAAGAATTCTGCCTACACCATCTGCCCCTCTGAGACAGGCATCACTCACCATGTGTCAAAAGACAGGAGATGCAGCAGGTTGGAACATGGAAGACTTGAGAAAAGAGGAATTGGATCCACATGGGCTTGAGTGTGTTCATTTGCTTGTGTTGACCAGGCTCTTGGCTGCACAGCAGCTCCCAGGAGTATCTGCAATTCATGCCACAAGTACAGAAAAGAATGGCTGTACATTTTATTAGAAGAAAATCAGGCAGTTTGGTGAAGATTAGAGCCAGGGCAGGAAGCAATATCACTCTCAAGTTCTGCTTTTTGCACAAAATCATTGGTGCGGAGATATCAGTATCCTACAAGAACGCTTACATACTTCATTTCTTCCTTTCAGCCCCATCGTTCTCCAGTGACTCTCAGTTTGCTCCACTCATAATATTTTTCCTCCAACAATAATGAAATTCATGCTATTTTCATTATCCTGCAGATTGCTGCACATTCTAAATAGCTCTCGTGGAAACCGATAGGGAGTGTGCTGCTGCCATTTGAAAGCAAGACACGATTAAGGGGCCTACAGCCAGTCCTGAGATTCTGCTCCTCAGCTTAGCACAGCCAAAGTGTGCCAATGGAAGGATTTCTAATGGCACTATGCCGTTTGTAATGGCACTGAGCTCCAAGGAGACCCTCGGACACTTCCATACGTGCTCACATTGCAGCATGCCTCATGTTGTACAAGCACACAGGATTGGATTTTGTGAGCTCACGGCGAGCGTTACATGCATCCTGCAAAAAATACACATGGGTTCTTACAAATGCACTCAGTAGATTGGCTTTCTGACTTCTTACCCATGCCAGAGCCTTGGTCTCTTTGCACATCCCACTTTGCCATTCTTTGCTTGAGATGGTGGGATTTCACCGTGCTCTGGGAAAGGACTGGTGAGCTGGGATGTTTTCTCCTTGCGACAGCTCTCTGCATCAGGCCGACAACAACACGCCAGAGCACAAGAGATGTAAAAAGTTTCTGAAAGCGCAGCTGATCCAAGGTGCACTCATTCAGCAAAACATTTTACGATGCTGCATGTGAAGGACATTGTGTGAAATTAATTGTACTACATTTAATTAGCTCTCTGTCTCTTTTTCCAGTCTGCTACATGCATATGTCCTTTCTTCCTGTTCAATTATTCTACATTACTCTCTTTCCAGTCCTTTTTGCATTTAGCGCTGTAGCTAATTCTGTAACTGGTTGTTTACTTAGGAAAGTGGAACTGAGGCAATTTGTACAGGGAAAAAAAACCTTCTGTGCTATAATGTGCATTTCTAGTGGCAGTCACCAGACACAGACTCTTTCTGCCTCCCCCAGTAGACCCCAAGCAGCTAAAATTACCCCTGGGTGCACTGTATGAAGCCGGGCTGCAGCCTGGTTTAGATCTATGCAACTCTTTTACCTCCTTGGCAGCATTTTAAAATCAGGAGGAGCCAATGTCAATGCCCTTTGATCAAAGTAAAAGAAGTAAATCTATCCACCTTTGGCTGGAGAATATGTCTGATGCATTTTCAGCTACGTGCCATATGCAGTAGAGCTGTGTTAGTCTGAAAAAATGATTTTGATAGGATCTTGCTGATTTCTTCCTTCTCTCCATTCTGCTAGAATTCCTTTGAGATGCAGACACTGCCGTAACAACCAGCCAAAGCGACCCTCAGTGAGCTCAGATGTAGAGCCAGGCTTCCAAAGTTAGAATTTACGCAGAAGGGGAACAGGTATTTGGAATTACTTTTGCCAGAATCTTAACTTTGATGTGCACAAATACACAAGCGTAACTGCTGGTGAAGAAGAGAAGTGATTCAAGGTAGCAGGACATGAAATTGCATTAATGCTCTCTTTTCTTTGCCAACAAGAATTAAAGCTTCAGGGCAAAGGTCTATTCTTCACCTGATTTTATTATGTGGCCTGGATTGAATTGTGAGCATCCTTTATCAGCTCTGTTCATTCTCTCCATCAGACTCCAGATGCACACATAAGAACACACATCAGTCTTCCCCTGCTATTTCAGCTGTCCCTGAAATACTGAGGCACCAGTTTTCAGGGCAGCATCAGTGGTTCCTGGGATGCCAGAGGGCAGCTTAAATGAAGCTAGACAAAAGCACCCAGCCAGTTAAAGAACTGCCACCTTATAGGCACATTAAATAAACGCTGATGTGCTCTGCCAGCTCCAGGGGTGGGTTATTTCAGTTCTTCTACACATTGGACATCCAACCAGTTCCTCAGCTGCTGCTGGTTTATTAGGAAGAAAATGGCACAGCTCTGGCACAGGAGAGATCAAGCCCTCCACTGCCAAGAGGCTCTCATCCTCGTTTGTGTATCACTAATCTGCACTTACCGTTTTTCACACTGGGATGATAATGCACAGAAAGAAATGTATACAGAAAACCCCTGGCACTCAGCATCTAGAGCATCTGGTCTTGGCCAAGAATACTGTGCAAGGAATGCCATGTGTTAAATTCTCTGGATCCTAGTCAGAAAAGGCAGTCCCTAATATTTACGCCATCTCATGTACATCCTTGGCTTTCACAGCCTCCTCATTCTCAATGACCCAAATAGTCCCTGTCATGTCTTGTTGATAATCTGACTGTCATAAAACCTCTCTCAATGTTATAAATCTCTCATGCAGAACCATGTGAGCAGAGCTCTCAGACCTACCAAAGCTTGCTTCAAGAGCCTTTGAAAACTATTCTCCCGTTGTATTTGTCCCATAGACCAGGCTTCAAATACAAGAGGAAAATGTCAAGTTCACGTTAAGATGCACGGGGACTTACTGCAAATTCCATATACTAATGTTAGGCATGTGACTGCCAGCTGTTGTTATATCAAAGGCACCCCTAGCTACTTCAGCTTTAATTATATTGATTAAACAACACAGGTGCAAAGCAAAAGGAGTTAATCAATTGCGGCGCTCAATCCCTTCATCTCAGGAAGATCCCTAGATGTAATCACACAGATGCAGGTTGGCCTGTAGCACCCAGACTGTGTTAGGGCAATGGGCTGCCCTTTGCAATTTCCATCATCTATTGAGCTTGTCTCCCTGTGTTCTTGCCTCTCCCAGATCTGCAGTGACATCCACAGCAGCAGCTGCTGGACCCCTGAGCTTTCTGCCATTCACTTGCTGCTTCTGACACGAATTGGATGAGTTGGGCAACCCTGGGGGAGGGCAGGGAAGCAATTAGCAATTGACCCCTACAAGGATGAAACCATTTAATTGCAAGCAGCTGTGTGGAGGCAGCTGGAAGAGGTGATTTATTGAGTGAGGCTCCTTGTTGCTCCTCTCTTTTGGAAAGAGGACTGGAGGGTAAGGGTGAACTGGAATTTTTTTTTTTTTTTTTGGGGAGGGGGGGGAAGTTTGTTATTCTGCTGTTTCTTCAGCCTCTCTTTTCAACAACGCCAGGATGTATGATGTATAGCAAGGGCAGAGGTGTGTGAAATGATATAAATGCAAAAGGAGGTCAAGCCAAAGGGTTCCCTGGAAGAAATGAAATCTCTCTGAGTTGTTGTACCTTTTCTTTGCTTGAAACTTCTGGCTAAGTGACTGACCAGGTCTCCTGGCATTGTTTCTCCTTCCCCACTCCTGGAGAGGATGTTTTTTTCTTGCTGTGGGATGTTTTCTGGGTTTTGTGTTGGCTCTGTTCAGTGTAAAAATAGTGTCTATCTTGGAGATGGAAGCAGTGCTGGTGCCTTTGGGAAGCAGAGATGTGAAATGTCTATGAGCCATAGAGATATGATATCTGTATTCTGGCACATGTAGTTAAGAAAAACTGGAAAAAATGTTGATGCTATGGACATCTCCCTGATGGTGAAGCTATTCATCACAAGTATTATTTCATTTACTGTAACACCTAGAGGCAACAGCAAAGCTGGAGTGCCTCTGGGTTTGATGTTGCTCTAACTTGGACAGTCCCTTGCCTACATTTGGGTTTCATTGTCCCCAAGATCTAGAGGTCCAGGAGCATCATATCAAAAGTTTCAGTTTGGGCTCATTGTTATGACAGGCAGGTGAGTTTTCTCCTTCCACAGTCTGAAGTCTTTTTTTTTTTTTCTCAAGTGTCAGCATAACTTTTATTGGGTCCTCACCATAATGATTCTATTGTTTAGTCGGTATTGTTGTTTCTAGAAAAGGGATGATTGTCAGTGCTGCTGTGAACTGGCTTTTCTCTGGTTTTGAATTGAATGAAGAGTGTAAATTAACAGTCTGCTATAAAAACGAAGAGATGGCAGGAGCTGTCATAAATCTGTCTCTCTGTGGAAAGAAAAGTGGAGTCTGCTGCTGATTTGCAGATAGTAGATCTGGGTCTCAGACCAGTGTACAGTGTGCCAAATGGAGTTACAGCAAGGTCCAAGGAATTAAACAGATATAACTGCATTGGCAAGAGGATACAAATCCTCTATTACAATAAAAAACTAACCAGACAAATTATTTCCACCTTGCTGTTTCTTCTGGCTCATGGCACGGCCTTATTCTTAGGAGAAAGAACAGGATGAAGCCCTAAGAGAACACTTGGAACAATTTCCCAGACACAGTGCATCATTTTGCATTGGCTCCCCTGCCAGCAGATCCAAGGCAGATGGGGGCAATTCCCCATCATAGGGGGATATCATGGTGCTGTAGCAGTCCTTGCCTGCAAGGTGAGTTTGTCGTCTCCTCTGCATGGGGAAAAAAAAAAAAAAAAAAAAAAAGAGAGAGAAATGCTTTTCTGCTGTTGTAGCCCATCTCCTAAAACCTCACATCTGATGTGATAGCTGGGAGTGAAAGTGGGTCACTCTGCTCCAGCAAGTGACTTTAATTAAACTTCTTGGCAGGACCCATGAAGACACTGTTCACACCTCTACTTTAACCTTGTTTGGGTGGCTCCATATGGCCCCAGGATGTCCCGTTCTCCCCCCCACCCTCTGCTGGCATCCTCCATGCCCTCTGCTCCCTCTGGCCCAACCAGCCCATCTTCATGACAAAGGTGTAAAGAGTAAAGCTTCCTGAGCTCACTGCCAGGGGCTGCATTGGTGGCATTTGGGGACTCCCCTCTAACCACCCTTCATCCCATCCTGCTCCTCTCACAGATGGTCCAGAGAGGACAGGGTGGCACAGAAGGAGCCACCCAGCTGATACCAGCAGGTGCCTATAGCAAGCCTGCAGGCAATACGCAGCCTCTATACATTGGCTTGGGAGATTTTGGTGGAGAATGAGAACTTTTAAATAAGCTCTCTGCAAAATTTTTGCAAGATAATGCATCCTGCTGTAAAATACTGAGCTGTGTCATGGTGCCTCCTACAAAACACTGGATTAGATGAAGCTCAGCAGCAGGACAATGTATTCTACACAGCATCATGGTGTATTAACTTGAATTTGTATGCAGCGCATGTGCATCATATGATAATGGGTTGCTGTCAGCAAAGGTTGTTGGAAAAAAGACGACTATTAATACAGACATAATGAAAACGGAGAGAGTGTGAATAATTACATTTCCTAGTTCTTGTTAGAGGTCTGCTGGGGCTCAGGGAGTGGCAGGCGCAGCCTGAACATGGCAAGAAAGGAGCAATTCAGGGAATTTGGAATGGCGAAGGGAAAGAAGTATTGCCACAGAAGTTGAGGCTGGATGGAAAACTTTTCTTCTTTTTAAATTACAAAGGATCCTACTTTTTTTTTTTTTTTTTCTGAAAGTATATGCCACCAAGTAAATACCTATCCACAGAGATGCTCTTTGGAAATAGCCTAGTTTAGAAGCTCTGTCTCTGATAATAGACAAGCGTTTATTTCATTTATTGGAAGAACAGAGTGTTTCTTGGGAAAGATCTGAATTTTCAGCCACCTTATTTCTGTCTTCCAAGCTTCTCATCAAAAGAATAAAACTTGATTTAGCACTGGATCGGTGTCTATGAGTCACCTGTAATTTAGCCATCACTGATTTAGAGAGACATCAAGCATAAATGGACATGGAGTAAAAGCCAATGTTCAGCTGATGTTTTTCCATCAGAGATGACAATTTGTAATACTGAAAACAAGACACAGCTGATTTTAAAGTGACCTCACTCTTGGAGAAGCAGTGAAAAACTTGTTAAACTATATCTTCTGCAGGTATATTTTCAACATGTATTCAGAAGACCCGAAAGGAACAGAGGAAGTAGAACAGGTTTTTAGGATGCCACCTGACAAGCGAGTCTTGCAGTCAAGATATTAGACTGTGAGTTAGAGGAACATGCTTTAGTTCATGGCTCTGCATGGAATGCTCCCTGTGACCTTTAACATCTCATTTATTCTCCTGCTGTCTCCAAAAGAAATAAAATAAGAAAAATCTTAATATTGCTGCCCAACCTCTGAAGGGTACTACAGTGATAAATGCATTCGTGCCTCCAGGGCACCCAAGTACTGCCATGACTACAGCCTTCTTAGAACCAAGACAGATGCTCCATGCTTTGGCCCCTCGCTCACCTATGGGTCACCAAGTCAATCCATACCCTAGAAACAGAAGTGACAGCCACACAACAAATTGCAGGAGTGTGGGAGAAATGGATCTGTCATGTGCTTCTGACCCCATCACCCGCCCTCTGCCCACAAATGCATTTATTCCATCCTGCCCCATCTCTGCAAGCTCCAACCTGCCAGCATTTGACAAGTGAATCTGAGCTTTGACAAGAAATATTTAGAGTGCTGCTCTGCGATAGCTGCAAGATGAGCACTATTCTAATTCAACAGTGCTCAGATATCAGTGTAGCAGGGTGGGAAGTGTCTCCAGTCTTCTCTTTAACTCTACCTAAATTATTACTTTGCATCTAAAGAACATTCAAATGAAAACCTGGCAGTCACCACCAATCAATTTAATTTCCAGTGTCATGGAATAAGCTACAATACATCACCAACAAATAGAGGGAGAATACAATAATCCTAGAGAGAAATGTTGTTCGGAAGGAACTCAAGTGGACTCGGATGGAATAATACAGCACAAAATGATCACTGTGCCTACCCTCATCACCAGCGAGTGGACTCGGATGGAATAATACAGCACATGATCACTGTGCCTACCCTCATCACCAGCTATTTGTAGCAAGCACAGCATCAGCCATATCCCCCCAGGGCAGTCCTGTCAGGATCAATGGCATCTGTAATTAATCTAGCCAAGACAAAAACAAAGGACGGAGATCTCTTCATTCAATATTTTCTTTGCACACTGTGTATCCCACTAAAATGAACTTTGGTGAAGGCACTGTACTATGGCATTTCGGTACCCAGACATCCATCTGCACTCACTGCACTTCCCATCCAACTGCCTCACAAGCTGCCTGGAGATGGGAAGCAGAGAGGGTGTATTCGTGCCCTTTCACAGATCTCACACTTTTAGGCTCTACTCTTATAAGAGTCTGATCAGTCACAAAGATTTTGTCAGCCCTTTGGTAAGAGCTGACCTCCATCAACTCTAGGGTGTCGTACCCTTCCTATGAGGATATGTGCTTGTGTGCTTCAGCACCCAGTCTCTGCTTCAATTTCTCTGAAGCAATCTAACAACATATATTCATCTCTCAGTCTCTAGTCCCTAGCTTTTATTTTTAATTATCTCCTTCATTTTTCACATGGAAGGCTTGAGAAGTGAAGACGCCAGGGGCCAAAATTTAATTTGGGTGGATCACGCACCTAAACAGAACTGATAAGCCAGTGTATTGGCAAAGCTGCCAGCCCGGAGACAATGCTGCAGCTGGCTGCGTGACCTCAGGTAGACCAGATTGTTATTAAACACGATCTTAGAGCAGCTAATTCTTTAGAAACTAGAAGTTTATTAGGCTCTATATTGACATCCTAATCTCTAGCAGTTGACAGAACAAGCACAAATTCATCTTCTGGCTGAATGGACAACCCTCTGCTCCTCTCATGTTGACAGATCTCAGCTGAAGCACATTTGCAGTGTTCTTGGCGGATAAGTTAAGGATTTTTGCCATCTGAGCTGTCTCAGGCCAAATTACATCACTGACACAAGCGCATGCGCAGCCCAGGACACTGGGCACGTTGTCCTGGTGCCAGGAAGCACACGCTAGCTGACAGGTAAAAGAGGATGTCTCATAACCCATGGCAGGTAAAGGAGGACATCTCATAACCCAGGTGACCCTGTTACACACCTCCAAAGTGAAAGTGTGGTTCCAGTCCTGTCCACTTCCGGGCACTGAAAAATCAAAGAATTGTATTCAATTTTGTTTACATGCATACATATATACATAAAAACACACACAAACACACCCATGCACATACACAGGTGTTTGTGTGTGTGTGTTGGAGCACATCCATCCCAACAACCTGAACAGAAATCAGAGCACTACACTAAAGCAGATTGGAAATAATTTACAATACACATACTTGAAATAAAAAAAAAATAGAGTAATAGAAAGCATTTTCCCAAGTGGTCCAGCCTCCCCAAATGCCTGTCCCTTTACTCAAGGAAATTTGTTAGACTATATTTGGAGTTGTTGATGATTTCTAACGTTTTTCTGCATGACCATGAAGGGTACAGATGGACTCCGTGCTCCTGTACCACCGGGCTTCATGAATGGTGCAACCAAGACCTTTCAGACAGCTCAGATGGCTGCAGGTAACAAACAGACTCCCTGGGGTACACGGCATGGTCTGAGGGGCTTGAGGAGTTTGTCTGTTTTTAAAGATTATAACATTTTCTCAGGAGTAGCACCCCGTGCTTGCTATCGAGCACAGTTAACAAACTGGAAAAACCTCTTGCTGCTGCCACTTCACACCCTGTTTTCATATTGCACAAGGTCACTGCATGAAGCAGGGCTCTCCCAGACGCCTTGGGTCTCTGTGATGTCTCAATAGCAGGCAGAAAGGCAGATCCCACCAGAGAGAGCACCCACAGGAGGTCCAGACGAGGATTTTCTCATCAAGGGAACCGCCTGCTGTGTTTCTGCCATGTTCACTGGAAATTTCTGCATATTCTTCATAAATTAAAGTCAAACAAGATACAAGTCAGCCATCAACCACTTCTCATCCTAATGGGAAGAACTCTAAAAAGCTGTGAATATTGGCTAATCACGCAAGTGAAAAGGGCAGCAACTCAATTAGCCAACCCATTAATTATTAACACAGTATTTGCTTCTTCACTTTCCTGAGGAAATGCAGCAAAAACACTAAGATAAAAATCAAAATGCATGATAAAGGCAGTATTTATCAGCACTCACTTTTTTAATTTGCATCGAGCTGCCACCCCTAAGAAATCAAGTCCTTGTTTGAATCTCACGTCAGTAACACCCGCCCGAGGTGCAGAGGGATGCCCATCCTGCTCAATGGGGGTGCCTGGCAGCCCCTGAAGCTGGTTCCGCTTCCAAGCACCTGCCTGTGGTTGCAACAGCTTCATCTGCAGGATTCTTGGCTGGCTGCTTGACGGAGTTTTTATAACTTGTCATCCCTGCGAGATGAGGATGGTCCCATCCTGCCATCGCCATCTGTCTGAGGCTCCAAGCCTCGGTTGTCCTTTCTTCTGCTTCTCATGGAATAAATTGGTGCAACTTGGTGAATTTGCACCTTCCCTGTGTTCCCCATACGAGTCCCATAGTAACGGTCACTGCACAAACTTTTCCTGAGAGGCACGACCTGCTGAAAACACGTTGCAAGCTAAAGGGAGGTGGTAATTAGGAAGGGTCATTATCTTGATTAAACTTCATTTTAACCCATTTCTTGAATTCCAGACCAGGGTCTTACCCAAAATCTATTTTCTGGGCTGTGGTTGTGAAGGGGTAATGGAAAAACCACCCATGTGTTAACTTCATCATTTTGGATCCCATTCTGTTACCTTTCCCAACGCAGGACAACATTTAGCTCTGCAATCCATCTCACTTAAACCTCGGGAACTCTATGGAAAGAGCAAGTCACTAATCAACTCGTGAGCAGACAGAATCTGGCCTTTAGAAGGGGATGGAATGAAAATGGGAAAGCAGAGGATCTCGAGGGAGTTTAAAGTGTCTGTCAAACGCACACCAAAGCTCCAGTTAAGTGGGCTGTGGAAAGTTTAATCGGGTGGCATAATCCCAAACCGAATTCATTTGCTAGTGTATCATGTTAATGAACCTCGGCTGCTCTCGCTGAAAATAGAGCATGAATGTGCATTATTTTGAGTGCATGCATTAGCCACTGCTAGTTCCTTAATTAGTTTTTCAAAGACTGTGTCTGAAAGGAAAGGTTATGGAATAATAAGTGATAATGGAGTCTTTATTTTATTTGGTGCTCTTTCCTAATTTATGGGACATTAAAAGAATGGTAAAGAGAAATAATTTCTTTTCATCAGAGGTATCCATGTTGTGGGCAAAATGAAGTATGTATGTTTTCCACAAATGATCTGAAACTCTCAGATCCTGACAAGTTCAGCTTCGACAGAACTCCCTTTTCATGGGAAAATTTGCCTGCCAAAAAAGGAGTGTATTCTTCATAAAGCCTTTGGAACCTGCCAGCTCCGCAGTAATCCACTTGACTGATGCTCCAGTTCTCTTTAAAGAGTAGATCTGCATCTAAACTGCTTCAGATGCAAGGACAAAGGAAATAGTGAAGTTCCAAGAAGTGAAAGCCATCAAGGCACTGACAAATGCATTGAAAACCTTGAAAAGCCATGGATGGGAGATACAGAGCAGGCTTTCATGGGGAAAGAGGGCTGATTGACGGAAACACAAAAAAGGCCAGGGTCTAAGACAAAGCCAGTGTCAGATTTCCTGTAGAAAATGGGAACAGTTCTTGAAAGAGGTTTTTTTATTAGCAAAGACCTTTGCCATTTTTAAACCAGATTATGTAGCAGCGCTTGCAAAAGCAGAGACAATGATCCACCTGAAAGAGGAGACCCAAACTCCTACCACGGAGCAATCTCCTGACAAAGGAACTGCGAGATGCCCCTCTTCTTTCCTGTCTCCTGATAGGGAACCCCACCACATCCTTCATATCCGCGGGCGAAGGGAGATCACCCTTACCCTGATACCGGTGAGCAGCAAGTCCTCCCCAGAATCTTCCTCCTGCCCCTTGCTGAAGGCTCTGTGTTGCTCTCGGGTCTGCTGAGGACAGAGCCAGGAGCTGTTTTCTTTACCCAAGAGCCATCCATGCTGCACAGCCACCATTTGAGGGTGGAAGCCAAGAGAGAAATCCAAACACAGGCTGTGATGGTGGGGACTGAACGTGCAATGGGACCCAGCCGTGTGCAGTAGAGCTGGACTGAGCTCAGTCTCCTTCAAAAATAGTTCCACTACAAGAGTTCAGAATGCAGATGTCCATATACTGTCCTTGATCTGGTTTGTAGCGGGTTTTGCTCTCCCCAGAAAATCAGAGGCACAAACAACACCTACAGAAAGGTTTGTACAGATGTCCATGCCTACCCCACTTCCACCAAGCCATGTTTCAACCACATGGTTGCTTAAATAAGCCCAGCTTTGTGCCTCAGGCTGGTGTTAATCAGAATGCAGGGGGCTGAGATCTGCCAGGAGGGCTCTGCTTCAGGCCATGCATGTGGCATGGGGTCAAACCCGTAACAGCACGGAGGGATTTGCTTAAAACTCTGTGGAGAAATCATCCATTCCCTGTGCTCCCCCTGAGGATCTCACAGAGGCAGCGTAGGGTTGTCTCCAGTGGCTATTGATTGCTCTGATGGAAAAGTTCAGATTAAATTTTTGAAAATATTTTTTTATATTAAAAAAAAATAATTCCCAGGTGGTGTCTCAAACTCATGTAAAGTCGGATGGTACCCGACCAAATAGCACAACGATCATCAGATTACACTGACATAGTTTATGGCTTGACAATAAATGACTTAATGAAAGAGTAGTAGCTATTTCTGTTTGTATGAACCTCTTTCCTGCATGAGAGATCCTTGAGGACATTCTCATGCTACAAATATGTGAAATTCGGGCCCATTCCCTCTGGTATGTTACAGCTGGTCTGTTCACATCCATTTCCTTCACCCTCGTATATCACCTCTTCCACCTTCACTCCTTTTGCTCTCACTTCCTTACTATAAACTCTTGATGAAATAAACTGTATTTTGACTGAACACGTCCAAAAAAATGGAAATTACTATGCTTATTCTACAGAATTGTGCCTCAACATAATTGTGCAAAGTTTGATTTTCCTTGTAGGGGATCCATTTGCACACAAAGACTCTCTGTGCCTGAGCTATTTTCCTTTGCTTTATTGCTTAGAATAAAATGTAAACACCCCAGTCCCTGCGTGGTTGTGCATTTCATTGTGTCTCATTTCCATACTCCAGGTTTGCTAGCAAGTCATACCCCGTGATTTAGAGCAAAAGAAAAATATGAGGCTAATCTGTCAGCCCTGTCATTGAAAAACTGATGTCTAGAGAATTGCCCCTAATCAAACAATTAGCTAAATTGCAGTGTATTTAATTATTGGTAAACTTAAAAGACACCGTAGCACAGAGCAGTCAAAATCCCTTCAGAAATCGTTTTTCCTTGGAAAGCTGCTTTCTTGTGTCAGGATATTATTTACCATGTTCAGACTTCTCACCCAGGGTGAGCAGAGTCTGTGATGCAGCCAAGGATTACCGCGTTATTGACAAACCGATGCAACAAATGCTGATGCCTGAGAAGTCTGAGATATAAATTAAACTCTGAGGGATACTAACATCACCCCGGGCTGTTCTGTAGATCATGCAGGGACAGCGAGGCTTACTTAGATGCTCTTTCATTTCAAATTTAATTTTTCAGAACGCTAGAACCAATCTCTGACAAAAGCTTTATACAAACTGCTTTTTTTTCTGCTCCTGTGATGGATTCCTTTCCAAAGAACCTGCTTTTTTTTTCCACCAAAAAATGTTTCTGATCAGCTCCTGCTCACAATCATGTTCCGAACACATTTAAAGAAGGGAGGGGATGCACAGTATGGGCCACAAGAATAAAAACCATCTGCAGCTGTGTCTGTCAGGCAGCTGCAGAGCACCCTGAGATGCCCTGGCTATATGGGAGTTTAAAGATGAATCATGGCCACCTGCAACCAGCAAAGAGGGAGAGTGAATCCTCCAGATTTAAGCACAAAGAGCCCTGCCCCAGGCTTGCATCCTTGCTCTCCTGGTTAGAAAAGAAGCCTTCCATCAGCTGACAGAAGGCAGGTTTATTGCTCCAGCCATGGGCATTTCACTCCTAATTCGGGACTTTAACAGAAGAGGGGAGAAGAAGGGTTGGAAACAGGAGATAAAGTGAGAATCCTTTCTTAAACTCAAGCGATTCATTTAGTCGAGGTTTTTTTCCTACTTCCACCTGCCAAGTAAAATGCCAGTTGGTAGCATGAGATGCTTTTTCCCAGAGCGTAAAGGCTGAGAACTGGGAGACACAGATGAAGAACTTGTTCATACCCAGCAACAGAACTCCTGTGCTGCACTTCTTTTTGTCTCCTTTTGCCACACAATAGGGAATTACCAGCAGAGAAAGAGGGGAAATGCCCAAAACCCTCTTGGAGGGGGAGCTGGGTGGGCTGTCCTCTGCCACCCCTGCCGCCTGATGCACCTTGGTTCTGCATTGCTGCCCCAGAGGCACAACAGCTCCCAGCACCGAGAAGCTGAAGCCAGTGTGAATAAGATCTTGTCATCCTCAGATCAGTACTGGTGCGTTCCGAGCCTTGTATCAGTCAAACATAAACAGGTCAAAAGCAAGGTAAATGGGTGAAGTCTGATGTCTGAGATGTACCTTGCAGTCACACTATAGGATTTGACGTCCCTTCTGGCTCTAAGCTCCTCCTGCAGTGCTGTGACTATAGAGTCAGAGCTTTTGTGTGATTTCATGGAATACTGTTGGGATGCCCAAAGGACATGGGGAATGGATCCCTGTCTCTTAGTCCCTTTGCAGCAATATTTCTTTTCTAAATTTCATTTTCTAAAAACTCACTGCTGTACCTTTTCGGTGTGAAATGCTGAGGAGGAAGAAACATCTGGAAATGTCATTTAACAAACTTAAGAAGTAAGCCTGTTTTTTGGGGCTGCATGTTCTCACTGGAACACCTCCAACTCCTTACTCAAGGCTCTTTTTGTCTCCTCAGGGGAAACATTACAGCAGTACCGATGTCCTGATGGATTAGATGATTTCTTAATAATTAATGACTCTTTCCAGGTCAGCATCCCACTAAACTGCACAAAACAAATGAGGTAACAACAAAATAGTTAACTGGTAGGTAATGCAGGGCAAGAGCTCTGAATCTTAATTTTGCCTTGCACTTTCCAATTCCTAGGGTGGGAAGCCTGTTTAGGGTTGCAATTTTTGAACAGGTCATTAAAGACCATCAGGAAAATTAGCTCAAAATTTTGCTCTCAGTAAGATCCCCTGAAGTATTGTCATTTAAGTTCCTTGAACGCAATATATGGTACCAACTCTGAGAAGACTCCACCACTGCAGTGTGCCACCCACCAAGAAGATGTGTAGATGGGATGGGGCTGACCAGGACAAGCCAGAGAAGTCTAACTTCAGTCACCCTATGGAAAAACCTCTCCATTTCTCCCAGCTGAGTACACGGGGATTTAAGTTCAGCCTTCCACCTGAAGAGGTGTTTGGAGATGCCTAAAGCGAATGTATCCCAAAGTCCCTACAGCCTGCAAGAGGCAAAGCACAGTCATCCTGCCCATGCTGTGCTCGAGCACAACTGCGCAGCTTCTGATCTCCTTCAGCAGCTTCAGGGACTGACAAGCAGAGGAGGGAACACAATGGCACCATCAGAGAGGCACTGCCTTCCTAAATTATTAATGCACTGCTCTTCTCCTGAATGTTACAGGGAAATTATTTGAAGAAATAATAAAGTATACTTTATACATATATATATACACACACGCTTCATACTTTATATACATGTAAGAATAAAGTATTATGAGAAATTTTCAGAAGCGTCAGATACTGGTTTCCACAGACCTTTGTGGTACATTTTCATCCTTGCATTTAATTATTTGAAAATATTATTCAATTTTTTTTTATCAGGAAGAACACTAGCCATGTGGGATAACCAAGCACAGAAAAGTGTGAGCTGTTACCACAAAAGAAGAGTGAATTCTAGATGAAACAGAAAAAGGTTGAAATATTTTATAGCTGCTTTGCCATACCTTCACCAACATAAATAAATAAGTGGAAACCAGGTCCATGGTCTCCACTGTTTTCACACAGAGTAAGAAGTGCAGGCATATTAAATACTACATAAGGTGATAATTGAGTTTGGCAGGGCCTGCAGATATCTCTCCTACAGTGTTTAAGGAAATGCTCAGATTTAAATATCTGACCATAAATAATCTTCTATTTTCCTACGGTCTTTCCTGAGTATTTGCTATAGAATGGAAGCATAAGAAAACTACAACTATTGAAGTTATCATATCTATTTACCTACTGAATTGGGTAAACATAATAATAAAAAAAAAAGTTGGATTTGGAAATATTTTTATTCTGTTGGAGCTTACAGCCTCATTCTTCACCTGTAAAAAAAAAAAAAAAAAAAATCAGTACTGGGATCTGTTTCAGCAGAAATCAAAAGTCTTCTAAACCTGGGAACAAATTCTGTGATGAGTAAAAATTTCTGCTACCCCAGAGAAGCACGTGGCTGGAAACCAGTGTGGATTTGAGGCAGACCTCAAGTCAGAGTGCACATAAACTTCTTATGTTGCGATCAAGTCCAGCCCCAGTTTAGGATTAAGGTTATGAAATGCTGAAGTTATGCAATCAGAAATTACGGCAGCAGATCACTTATCAAGCTGTTAGGCTGTTCCAGCTAAATCAGATGTGTCTTTATTTTAAATATTCCCCAAGCAGAACTAAAGGATCTCTGAATCAGAGAGGAGAGCAACAACCAGAAATGGAAGATGCTCGTAAAAAATAATGGGCTGAATCCTCAAGTATGGCTTTGCAAACCGCCGCTCCCAACAGCGTAAATATCCCTGCAGCTATAGCCCCAGGTAGCACTTAGTCACCTGTGGGTACTCCAATAATCAGAATTACAGAATTTCTCAATCAGGATCAGAATTCCTTGTCCCCCAAGCAATATTCTGACTTCAAACACAGGAGACAGAGAGAAGGTAGATGCATCTGTGGATGGATGGATGGGCAGATGGATGGATGGGCAGATGGATGGATGGGTGGGCGGATGGATGGAGCTGTTGCACTGATCACCGAGGGCAGGTCCCATTACAGGCTGTGGCTGTAAATAGGCTCGAGCTGGCTTTAAACTACTCAAGTACCACGAGCACCACAGAACTCAATAGGGGCTGGAAAACCCCCTGTGGAAATTAAGTATGCATTGCAGCTGTCAAGTGAATTATATGTTGGGGCAGTGCCTCCAATTCCTCCTGATTTATCTAGTTAAAAGGTAATGTGGGCAGAAGTGCATGACCTGACAACTTTCATAGGCTAAATTTAATTAGGCATAATTAGGAAAAGATGCCAGCTGGTAGGCATGATTTAAACACAGGTATCAGTTAAACCCATTCTGTGTAAGAAGAGGGCAGTTCACATCAGTCAGCTCTTTAACCTCTCCATCACACATCCATCCCTGCAGTGCATGGAAATCCCATCCTCCAGTTCATCCAGTGTTTACCTTTCAAGTTCTGCCAGTTGTGCTGGAGCTAACTAAGCTCCCAGGTTCTCAAGGCTGTCCCCAGTATGCTCCTATTGTGGAGACGAATCCTGGCTGGTGGGTGCCATCTCAGAAAAGGAGATGAGGCACTGAACTAAATAGCATTGCCCCAACCTCTGCTCTGCGAGCAGCTTTGCCTGGATTAATGGCTCTGGTGCTCTTTTCTCCAGGGCAGGAGTTTCAGGGACATGTGTCCAGCACCAACCAAAGGGGCTGAAAGGGTTAACTCACATCATTTCACAGCCTTCCCCTTGGCTGACTCAAGACTGATACTGAGAGGTTCGTAATAGGGCTCTGCCGAGCCATCCCAGCCCCAAACGATGGCAGTTCTGGAAAAAGGTTTGAAATGAGGGGCATGGATTACAGCTGGGGGATGTCCCCAGGTTAGAGAGCCCTGCGGCGGATCCTGGAGGAGCAGGGAGAAGAGGAAAGTTCCTTTTGCTGCTCATCAGGCAGAATGATCCCTGTCAGCAAGATGCAGCTGACAAAGATGTGCCGTGTTCCCATGTTCAGTGAGATACCTGCTTCATAATTCAAGACGTTCACAGCAAGAACTATCGCACAGAGGATTTTATAGCAGCCTGTGAAGCTGCAGAAGGGCACCGTTTGCCCTCCAAGGTCGGCTGGGAAGCCTGTAGTTAGAAAACTTGTCTAACTGTGCCTGCTTTCTGCTTCCACCTTCTCAGGTCTCTGCCCCAAGGAGCAAATTTGCAAAACTGAAGCACTTGCAGAGCAAGGGATGGGAAAACAGCTGGGGAGAAGGAAACTGGATGCTCCCAGGATATCCATAAGCCATTGTCCTGTGAGCAATGAAGCTTGGTAGCCTACAAACTGCTGTTTCACGGCTGGATTCGCCAGGATTTATTAAGGTATGGTTTTTATCTGAAGATTGCAATATTCATAATGACTCCTTCTTGTGTGTCTTCTCTGATGTCTGCTTAGGGCTGTGCTCGTACCACAACCATTCCCCAATAAGAACACTAACAAAGTCCATCTCCCTGGCCAGGCTACCCTCTCCTAAGGGGTTTGTCAGACATTAATTTCTTCAGGAACTCTTTCTATCATATGAAATGAAATAAAACCAAAACTGACCATTTGGGACACAAACTCAGGGTCTGTTTACACAATAATTCCTATGGAAAATGAGTTAAAAGCTGAAAGATGTGAAATATCTCTGACCTACTCAAAGCCAGCCTTTCTTTCTTGCTTTTTGGGACACCCAAGGATTGCAAGTTCAGTAGGGCAGCCGTGGCTTGCTGCGGTACCTGGCTTTATCTACCCTTTTTCTTTCAGTAGTTATAGACTATAAGCTCTTGGGAACAGAGTCTGGTTTTGTAAGACACTTCTACAGATGCTTGATGCAAAGAGATTCTTACTCGATTTTCTGGCTAGTATCACAGTAATATGAAGCAGAAAAAAACACCTGGACATCGAACAAAAATCTGTGTCTTCAGTCACAGGATAAGGCAAAAGATAATTTTGAGTGTCATTGGGGAAAAATGTACTTATGACCTTTTTATTTTTTACATTAATAAACACCTTCTTTGCCACTCCCCTCTTCCCCCTTAAAAAATAAAAACACTTAAAGATTTTGGAAAGTTTCTCTTTTTCTGGTTGTTCGAGAATTTCCTGGTATTACCTCGGGTTAGCAGGAAAAAAAAACAAATGAGCTCAGGAACCTCTCCCCAGGACATCTCTCAATCCATCCTCTGCAGCCCTGTGTTTTCAGCTTCCTTGGCTGTGGCTCTCATTTGTCTTAGACAGGTGAACCTCCTTTGATCATCCATCACTGCTTTTCACTGGATAATGTGAGCAGCAGCAGCATGTATCCCTGTGCTGTAAGAAATAATGTACTTCCCAGTCCTTCAGGCTGTTAATTCACCAGAAAAACTCAATTAATTCCCATCAGGACTCAAGGGTAGTCAACAGCAGCCCAGAGGAAGGGCTATGGTATGAAAAAGGACGGTTCTTGTGTTGAATCCACGGCTGCACGGTGTAGATAACGTAAGCATTGCTTAGTTAGCTGACAACAGTAATGAAGATTTTATTTTCCCCAGGCCAACATCAGCACGTGTTAGCACATCACTGCAGCTACTCTGGTTTTGGGTTTGGGTTTTTTTGGCTTAGGGTTTTTTGGAGGTTTGTTGTTGGTTGGATTTGTTTGTTGGTTTGGGGTTTTTTCACAGGCAGGTAGAAGCCAATACGGAATGGAGTTTAGGACAAGTAAAGGGAAGGATAAAGGAAAATCCATCCTGAGGACACTCCTGATTTCATTGGTAACACAACAATTTGGGGCTCAGACACACATGGAAGAGACTTGCTAACTACCCATGCTGGTATTCAGATTGCAGAAATTGTATACTAATATGCGTGAGCCTAGCCCCAGAAAAGGCAAGATAAATATGTTCCAGTTTATCTAAAAGCTGCTCCACAATGAGATCAGTCCATCACTAACTCAGGAAGAAACTTCACAACTGTTTTGATTTCAGAAGAGTTTGTCTTGACGCACACCACTGAAAGCTGTGTGATAAAACAGATATCTTTCTAAAGACTCTGGAGGAATCCCTGGTGTTTTCTAACATAAAAAACTCCACCTGAAGTGAACTTCTGGAATCCCTGACAGAGCCAAAGCACCTTAGTCTTTCATTTTT
This sequence comes from Pterocles gutturalis, assembly GCF_000699245.1. Taxonomy (NCBI): domain Eukaryota; kingdom Metazoa; phylum Chordata; class Aves; order Pterocliformes; family Pteroclidae; genus Pterocles; species Pterocles gutturalis. The sequence goes on from NW_010121201.1 coordinate 50,324, forward strand.
ACCAGCAGAATTACTCACAGTTTATACAGACAAAACAGATGAGAATAAACAAACCCAGGTTGTGCACTGACACTCTCTCAAGGCTCGTTAAGGTAATTAGGGCTTGATTCCATCTCCCCTCCCTGCCTCCACCCCAGCACAGCCCAGGTCAGCGGTTGGTTTGTACCCCCAGAGCCAGCGTCAGGATACCACCCAGGGAAAAGTGCAGTAGAGCCGAAGTGCAGCACGGCAGCAGTTTTAATCCTGCCGCGCTTCAGATGGTTCCCCGTGGATATGCAAGAACTGTCATGTATGCAAAGCGCTCACTGGGACCATATTTCCTCCGAAAAGGTTTCTTACAGGAAGCCAAATTACATTTCTTTATTCAACCCAGACCAGTTAAAATTGCATTTGCAAAATGAGGACCAATTTCTTCCTGATGGTTTTGCTCCTCAAGGAGAGGTTTCTTACGGCGTGTCACATTTCCATCCCATTTTAGTTAATACAACCTTGTACACACAGGCCAGTTACTCAGAAACAGGATATCTATTACAAATATTAAACATCCAAACCTGGCACGCCAGTATGAATGTTAGTTGGAAATTCAGGATCCGTCTCTCCTGGTAATTTTAATGCAAATAAACAAAGCTGACCTACTTTAGCACATCATCTCTTTCCTGGTAGAGATGGCTCTTCCAAGATTTTCTTTTTGCTCTAGGTTAGAGTTTTATCTCCGTTACACAGGTGTGGCTATGGATCTACGTCAGCGACTATCGCATTGATCCCAATAAGAAGATTGGGACCGTACTGACTTGCCCAACGTGTCGGAGTGGATTTGTGACAGAGATGAAAAGAAAATCCACGAGTCCTGATGCACTCCCTGCTGTTCTCCTTACACAACACTTTGTTACATAAAACTTTTTTCAGAAAAAAAAAAAAAAAAAAAAGGAGATGGGGAAAGATGGAAAAAAAATAACATCTTTTTGGTTGTAAGCCAGTTTTCTGTATCGACATGGCAGCAGCGCATGAAGTGAAGCAAGGCTTCCTTATAGCACCATGTGACAAGGCTAATCAAAATAAACATCCAAAAAATAAAGAAATTAAGGACGAGGTAGCAGACTGTGGGGAGAGCAGATGGTTATTTAAAATAACAGCAAATTTTGCATGCTGACTGCAGCTATAGCTCTTGTCACAAAACATAGCTGTTAATGGCAAACAGAGAAGGCAGAAACACCATCAGGGTATTTTGTGGGGCTGGTGAAGGCAGAAGGATGAAAAATATATGGGGAAGAGGGTGTTCTCAGCTCTCCACAAAATCTTCCCCGAAATCAGTGGCACTAGAGCAGAGGCAGGGGGAGCAGAAACGCGGGAGGCGGAGGGAACATCAAGCTGATCAAATCTGTCACACACTAAAAAGGTCTCTCACAAGCCCAGGGATCAGACACTGAGCTAAAGGAGAACCTTTTGGTTTTGCTGGGATACGTAGCAAAGAGAGGGGCACATTATTGCTGCAAATCACATTAAATAACAAAGTAGAAGCCAAAGGTGGGTCCGTTTAGAGACAGACGGGCATGAGCCAGTTCACAAGCACGCTTTGTAGCCCCCAGACTTGTACCCAGGAGTCAGATGGCTCATAGGCTCTGATCAGGAGCAAAACACTCAGAGGGGTCCCACTGCCTCAGAGGGGCTCCCAGTCACCTGAACACCCTCCGGTCATTCTGCAGATGCCATTCCTCCGGCTGACTCCCTGAAAATTTTACTTGAAATGTGCCTGGTTTAAAAAAAAAATAAATAAAAAATAAGCAATCCGTCTCCTCCTGACATGACTGTTGTGACAAACTGTACTGCAGGAACAAAAACTTCTCTCTGCACAAACCAACTGCTTGACAACTGTGTGGGAAGGTGGGTGGGAGCAGGAGGGGAAGGTGGCTCAAAGCACCCAAAAAAATCCGTCTTCCTGTACTCCAGCCTGCAGCAGCTGCCTTGGGAAGTGCTCTGGAACAGCAACCTCCCTCTGCACATCCCAAATGATGCCACAGCACCGATCTATCTGCTCTTGGAGACCTGATCCTCAAATGTTCTGCAATCATTAGGAGCTCCAGGTCTGGAAAACAAGGCAACAAAGATTTCAGCTACCAATCTGAAAAAAATCTTCAGATTTAAACTCACACCTGTTTCACGCTGAGCAGCCACTGCCCAGTGCATCCCCGCTGCAGGCAGCACCACGCACACCGGCTGCTTTCACCGGCAGGATATCCACCAGAATGTTCTTTTCTACAAATTCAGAGTTAAATGTGTTGCTGGAATCTCAGGTTAAAACAGGGAGATGCAGCTTCCAAGAAAGAGAGGATGCTGCTGACCAGCTGCTACGTGGCATCTTGAGTGTCTCAGATCCGACGCAGGGGACCTGGGAGCCTCTCGGCAGTTTCTCCCTGCCCTGGCATGTGCTGTCGGCAATTTGCTCAGTGTTACCTCTGCTAACTGTAAATTCATTGCTGACCCTCTGGCAAGGAGCGCCAGCAGCTTGCTGTTCTGCCACTGCCATGTCCCCTAGGATCAGCCACCCAAGCAGGGTCAGCCGAGCCGTGATATCAACTCACCAAAAGACATACACGCTTTCATAAATTCACAGAAAATACCTGCTTCCTCCTGAGCTGCTAACTCCAAACTGCTTTTTGCTCTGAATCCTCCTTTAAGGCTGCATAATAGAAATAATAACCAGAAATCGCAGACAAATCACTTCCTCTCTGCAGTTAAAACTTTGAGAAGTGAGCTGTCAGCACGCTGCAAGAATGGAAAGCAGCCGGCTCCGCTCTGCGCTATTGAGTGTTTTTAGCACACCAGACACTCAGATCTTGGCACAGTGAGCAATAAATGCCGAAGAAGCATCTTTTCTGTCTCCTGCAGAGGAGGGGGGAAGGAGAGGGACAGATTCTAAAGCCTCAAAAGCTGGAGATGACAGTGCCACAGAGGATGCAGCTGTGGCTTTTTCCAGGGTTTCCATGGAGTTCACACCAGCCATCATCTGCTGCGTTGGTGACGGTGTGTGGTACCTGGCCTTCTGCGTCTTCCCATCCTTCCAGTTGGTTCTCCTCCCTGTCTAATATAAAAGTTTGTGTTTTCCATGACTGTAAGATAGCTTTTCTATGAGCTATTTCACTCCTTCAGAAAAAAAAAAAAAAAAATGGGGTTCCTGAGTTTTCCTTTGAATGGCAGCTTCAGATCTGCTGCATCAGGCTTCTCCTCACTCAGGTACATCCCAGTTCTTGTCTCGCACAACTTCCTACTTAAAAACACATTTAGCAGCTATCTCAGCAACAGAAAGGGCAAAGGCAAAGGCTTATTGCCTGCCTGGAAACACAGAAATTTTCATCTGTCTCTCCTCATAACCTACTGCAGCTGAACAGCAAATGAAATCAAAGCATTTGTCTAATTCTCTTCCTCCTGAGTGATCATCCTTGCAAAAATTAACTGTGTGGATGCTCACGGTATTTAAGACCGTGGTCCACTCAAAGGTGTTTTCTGAAAAGAAACGGAAGTTTTGCCGAGATTCTCAGTTCCTGGTGACTGGACTTTCTACAAGATCCTTCTGCAGCATCAGAAAACAACTCAGAATCCAGACCCCACTCTTCCCAGCAGATTTGCTCATAAAACAAATCTCCTCCAAGCAGGTTCGTCACCTCTTGTGGCCATTCATTCATTTGGAAAACCCTTGCAGCTCTCAGATAACAGCTACAAGAAGCTCTGATGCCCTATTTAACAAGATATCACACAGCAATGGTGGGAACACAGCACCCACCGTCCATCACCCGTCACGCAGGAGAAGGAGGGGTAACAGTCACCTCCAAATTCCCAGAGCTGCAGCTGAACCCCGGTCAAGCCTGCTGCTACTGAAACAAGGGCACCTCCAGGGGCTGTTTCGAAATGACTGCTAATGCAACAACAGGGACTCAAAATAATAACTGATTTGCACCTAAACCAGCAACCACAGGCAGCTGCACTTAGATGCTGTAAAACCAACTATTTTCCACTCACAGCCCATCATGGCATTTCCTAAAGGATCTGACTGTGCTGCTGACACAGGCTAGAAGTGCATAGGGTAGTCCCAGTAAAGCCTGGTGCCCAGTGGGTTTCTGGAAATTATTTACGCTAAACACTCCCCTGGATAGCTCGTTCTCCTGCAGGAAACAGGCAGGGTCCCACCTCCGGCGTGGCTTGGCTGCTTTTCATCTTGCTGTGCCCCTGCACATGCAGCTCGGAGAAACACAAGAGGATTCAGACAAAATATTCTGGCAAACTTAGTCACAGACTTACACCGAAGGATGTGTGGGATTAATTATAGATGAAAAGGAGACGGAGGCCTGGGGTATTATGGTGAGAAGAAAATCACAAAAAAATCAGAAAACTTGTTTTCATTGGAGTGGAGAAGCATAGCATGTAATCATCCTTTTTACTGCGCTTCAGCAGTGCTAGGAAGTTGACACCAGCACCTTTCTTGCAGCTTCTCTTTTAAGCTGTGACCCTGCGCTTATCCCAGGGCTGTTGGACAACCTCACCCCTGCTATTTAAACCAACCCAGCACCATTACTGCTGCCCCTGCTAAACCTCCAAGAAAATTGCTTCTTTTCTGCCACTGGTGCTCCTTGGCCTTATGAGAAGTGTCAGAAAACTCTGTACAAAGAATAAAATCCCAATGCAAGCTCCCTTTTGTAAGTATTTCTATAGATCAGACATTTTAAACATGTCGTTTGTTGCTTAACACACCCCCAACACTTCCAGATGCATGTTATCTCTGTGCCAGTATTTCTTCCTAGAGGTAGATTGAAGCATGAGGAATAACGTCTGATTTTTTCTGACGTCAGAGGAATTTGGGTCCAAACCCAAAGAGCCTGACTAAGATCTATCCCAGCAAGAATCCAAACCAGGGTACAATTCCAGACCATAAATCAGTAGACCAGGTGGTTGGATCTGTACCTGTTGCACTTCAGTCTCATTCCTTAAAATCAGTGAACCATTGTATTTGCTGAATAAAAGAAAAGCACTTTTGCATTATGAAGTCAGAGCGACGTTTAATGACTTGTGAAGTTACAGTGAAATTTGAAAGGAAGAAACCGGCAGAGTGTACCAAGAAGCCAGGTCAGCCTGCATTAATCTTTGGTTGCCCCCGTTCCCTAGGATGACCTGAATTTGTAAGTGATGTGAGCTCTGAAGTCTACGTAACCCCTGGGTCAAGCCACAAGGATTACAGAGAGATTTCGTTCTGAGGCTGAATGCAAATGTACAAACAACTAATGATGATGCTGAAGAACATTCAGGTTTCCAGTTGTTGACACCACCAGAGCTTATAAAGCAGCAAAAAGACAGCTGCTTCCATCAAACACCATCAATTGGAGGTCTGATGCTTGATCCCACTTATATTAATTATAACCTTTCATTAACCATCTAAAGAGAAAAACAATTTTAATATAGCTATCTCTTGGCAGAAGATTCAATTGAAAAGTGAATTGAGGAAAAAATTCAGATTCACAATGCTGTTAATAGTCATAATGAAAAGCTTTTTCCCTCTCATTGTAATAGGTCACAAAGTTTGAAATTACATTATCTTCAGCAATTGGTGATTTTCTGCAATGTAAATAGCAATCATTGTTCCAAATTGAAAATTAAAATGCAGGGTTTGGTGACAGAAGTTTCTTATAGTAGGACATCTCATAGATATTAATATTACCTCTTAACAGAGCTGAGAAACAAAAGGGAGGACGGCAGAACCAGATACAGGGAAAAAATGACAGCATGAGAAAGGCCAGCATGAAAGGGGATTTCTGAGGAACTCGGCTGATAAGTAGATTTGGTGGAAGGTTCTTGCACTCAGTGGAGCTGGATGATTCTGTCCTCCGACCAAGGTCAAGTGGTTCTTCTCCGGTCACACGACTCTTCCTTTAAAAGCATCAAATAAAACATTGGGAGATGCAGGTTCTGTTCTAAACCTAACACAATTGTAAATATTTTCTAGTGGAGATTTAGTAATTCAAAAGGAAAATTGTGGTGATTATGTTTAACACCACCAAAAGCAGGGAGCACTTCAGGTAATAGCTTCCAGAGAGGGGAAAGAAACCACTGGGAATAAAGCCATTCTTCTAATCTTGTAAATATTTATTATCATTGCATGAGCAATGCTGAATTCTGGTGTGCAATGTTAACAGGACCCATTAGAGTTCACCTGAGCCCCAATTTTCCTACTGTTAAAGCAAAACTATTTTTTTATTCTTCCTAAAGAACATTGTACTCTATTATATGGCAAGAGGTGCATGGATTCCAAATGAACCTTCATCTGCTTCAATGGCGAACTAAAAAAGAAAAAGTTTTGAAAGTCAGAAATATAGTGTGATTGAATAGTTCCCATCTCAGGACTGCAAGTGAGCCTAGGACCTAATTTACGGTCTCTGAAGTTGCTACCAAAAAAATCTTTCTATTTTTTTAGGCTTTGATCTCTCTTAGCAGCAAAGGGAGCTGGGAAAAGAGCAGTGTTCTGAAACACTTGGAGTTAGCTCGGATGTATAGCAAGTTTGGCAAATATAAATTAAAGACACCAAATTTTCCTTCGCAGGTGTACAGTCCCTAAAATACAAAGTGCACAGGTACCTGATTTGAGGCATGGGAGTTAACAAATTGTCCCTCAACGATGACATTAGTAGTTAATAAACGCACTGATTTGGTGTGAATGAAGAGTCAGCTTTGTCCCTCCGCCGAGAAGGAGACACCTTGGCAAAACTGAAAACTAGACAGTGAAGGAAAATTAGGAAAAAGGAGGAATTTTATCCTCCCCAATTCTTTTGCCCATGCAGTGGCATCTCTAGAGCGCTAAAGGACCTCCAGGGCATGGATTTACAGACAGGAATAAAGGGGCTGGGGAATCAGAGGGCTCTGACATTCCCTGGGATATTCTTAAATTACTTCTCCAACTCCAAGAGGACAACGTGTAGCAAACGCTGCTTCTCTACCCCTCACTCCTAATGGCTTCCTAAGGGCTGACCCAACGCTTTCTGAAAGACCCCCCCAGACATCGGGACAGTCTGTACATTCTGTACATTCGATATCAGCACTTCCTTTGGACAGCGGGGTTCCTTTTCCAATGGGAATGTCAGAAAAGCGTGAGTAATTCAGATCATCAGCAGAGACAGTTTTAAGAATGGGATAAGACCAAGAGATCCTTGATGACTCTTCCACAGACTGGAGGAGAAGTCGGCAGCACCAGGACGTGCAGGTGGGATCCAAAGCCAAAGCAGGACGTGCACCTGAGTGTCAGTCTCTTCTGCCTCACCTTCCTGTTCCAACCTAGAAAGAAATAGTTACGAGATTTTAAAAGTATGCCCCTCAACACACACAATAAAATCAAATTGATATTTTCTTTATAAGTTTCTCACATGAAGTTCTCTATTATGAAAGAAATTGGGGTCTTCCTACCATCTAGAAAATTGCTTCAATTTGATACTTTACTTCTGATATTGTGTCAAGGAGCTCAAAACCAGCATGAAGGGCAATTGAGAACTCCTGCAGAGGAGGAGCAGCTCTGTCTCTTTCCAAAAAGCCTCCAGTGGCAGCTGGCTGGGAGAAGCTGTGAAATGTGCTAACTGGCTTTGTCGCTAACGTGAGCATGCGAAGGAGAGGATATAACAGCGCTGCCCGGGCACCACTTACCATGGCATCTGCTCGCTTTCAATTTGATGTAATTTTCATAGAATTTAGGTCCGTCAGGTTGCCCTGCCATAGGATTCAGGTGAAAATGAGATCCTTATTCTATGCAGTTGAAGAAAAGGGAAGTTTTAATGCTGCTATCCATTATGTAAAGGGAGGAAGATTATCCCCAAAATGCAAAGAGATTAAATCTACTTACGTGTGCAAGTTTTCAGTTACATCCATTCCAGAAAAAAAAAAAATGAAGCTATTCTAAATAAGTTGCCCTGCCATAGGATTCAGGTGAAAATGAGATCCTTATTCTATGCAGTTGAAGAAAAGGGAAGTTTTAATGCTGCTATCCATTATGTAAAGGGAGGAAGATTATCCCCAAAATGCAAAGAGATTAAATCTACTTACGTGTGCAAGTTTTCAGTTACATCCATTCCAGAAAAAAAAAAAATGAAGCTATTCTAAATAAGAGATCTGTACCACATCCATTCCAGAAAAAAAAAATGAAGCTATTCTAAATAAGAGATCTGTACATCACAGCTGGCCTCTGAATACTCTGACATATGTGTTCAGATGGGAATTATGTATATGAAAAATTGCTTACAGACCTGACCCAGCAAAGAATGCATTCTGACAGGAATCGGAGTTGGAGTTTGGAGTGAAATAGCAACTTTGGGGTAGAGGCTACTGAGTGCAATGAATAAGGGCTAAAGCCAGACCAGTCATTTAAAGAGGGACAGTGACCATAGCAAAGCAATAGAGCACACTGGCCAAGTCAGACTGCAGCAGTCTGCTGTAAATTCCTCCGACACCAAGAGCAGAGTCTAATTACGTGGTGCCCCTAGTCGGAAACAGTGCAGAAGGTGATAATTAGAATTTTGGAGTGCAGCAGAGAGCTGCTGATGCAACTAAGCCCCTCACGAAGGTAACATAGATCATTTGCCAAAATTCTTCAGCGATAGCTCATTGGCATCATTGTCTTTTACATCAACTTATAACATCTCTATACAGTTTATAAAATCCCTGAGCTATGGTACACAAGCAGCAATGCACTGAAACAAAGTTCTGCCTGCTGAATCAGAAAACAAAAAGGGGCTAAATGTATCAGTCCATAAGAAAAAAAGAATTCCACATATCACCTTGGCAATAGTTAGCTGTAGCTGCTCCTTTTTACAGGAATAGGTTTATATATATATATATGTATATATTTATGAAGTGATGTCAGTTATGACAGTGTTGTCTGCAGCCTTTCTCTAAACCTGTTTATTTATTTGAGGTTTTTTTCTCCTGAGATGCCCTCAGCATGCTCATGGTGAAAACCAACATTTCGTTGGCTATGAAGATGGAAACACTTCCATGCTTCAGATCTAATCCAAATACTTCAAATTACTGATATAGTTACTTTGGCATTTTTTGTGCTGTTTTAGAAGGAATAATCAGCTTTGAAATATGTGGTGTAAATTGCAACCAGAAAAGTAAGTCACAGACCTGAAATATAGTAACCAGCTGTCTCCTGCCTCCCTTTACAGGTGTCTCCTAAGCTGCCAAATAAATAGAAACAAGAATCCAGTCTATATGAAATTCCACCCTCACTGAAATCAAGAGATTTTTTTCCCCTTTGATTAACACTTAAGCATAAGACAATTTTTTTTTTTTTGCAGTTGGTCTGTTTTAGGATTATGAAAGTTAGTGGTGGATTTATTGAAAATGGTGAAGGACAAAACTTCGAGACTTCAGGCAACACCAGTCAAATTAACTCCTGACCCAGGGCAGTGGCACTGTCTGGCTGAAGGCAAACTCCAATCCCTGTTGAGAGCATCTCCTACCGTCAGAACCACTGCAAATACACTGATGATTTCTAAGAATCCAATTTCTTCTCCACATGATGGACTTCACTCCAAACCCAGTGAGGAATTTGGCTCAACAGCCAAAGCTCCATCATCGGATATGTTGATTTATCAAGCATTCCCCACTGTGAGTAAGATAAACCCAGAATTATACAGTGCTGGTTTGGTTCTGTAAATCAGACGCAGGCTTGAAATTTTGGAATCCAAGCAGAAGTGTTTGTAAACCTACACAAGAGACAGGACAGGCCTGTTTTCCATGAGTAATGAGGAAAAAAGATCCTGTTACTAGCACTTTGGAGACTCTCTTGTTTCAGAGACGTGCTGAATCTAGACATATTTCCACACATCAGACAAGTTCAGGCATTCTTTGACAAGTTACTTGGCTTAGTCCTGGATGGTGCTACTAATTTATCGTTATTGCGAGCCAAATTTCATGCTAACCTGTTGTTTCCACAGCTTTCTGTAACGACAGCATCGCCTGCCGGGCTGCAGCTGCAGCTTGTTCCTAACACATTATTTTTGGCAATGCACAGGGTCCATCCTAGGAAGCAATCTCAAACATCATCCAGATGATGCAGCCTAATGGATGATGCTGAAGGGGACTTGTGAATATTCTCAGGTAGTCAAGGTTGAAATGAAAAAAAAAAAAAAAAAAAAAAAAAAAGAGCCCTAACAGGATCTCCCAAACCCCCACCTTGAATAAAACTGTCAAAGTTCATATGTGCCTAAAGGAGGACATGTACTTTATGAAAATCTGCTGCCACCCTCCGCCACAGCGAAGGCTGAGTGAAGCTGAATGTCGGCTAGGCAGGTTTAGTGCTCTGCTGCTCTCCTTCTGGAGATCCTTTCTGTTCATGCTGGCTCTTATTTATTTTAAAGAGTAGTATTTTTGTTATGAAAAATGAATTTTTAAAAATGTCCCCAGGGAAGAAAATGATGATCTGAACAATCCCGATCACAACACTGAAGCTGGAAGGAAGGGAATCCCTCCTCGATTTCCCCTGACCTGCTGGGCTAGCTGAGTTTAGTCTGGCAGGCACCTTAGGCACTATCAGTGTAAATCACCTTCAGTAAAACACGCTATGGTCTGCTCACGTTGGCTTGGGATAGCCAAGTGGTCACAAACTGGTTCCTGTGCTCACCTTGAACTGCTCCATTCCAAATCCACGGGTTCTTCTTTACGCTTCTCTGGAAGCCTGGGATATGATGGATTTATTAAACTGAAAAATCCAACTAAAAGTTGGCTTTTCCTTCCCCAGTCCCCACTCTGCACTGGGATATTCTGAAGCACAACAGCAGCAGTAATGAACACCTCTGTGCGTGCTTACCAATGATTATTTGCACACTTTGCAATCCATTTGGCGAAGGCTTGCCATCTGATGCCCACCGAATATGTAGCCTGGCTCTGCTGGGAGAATGAGCACAACCGATCGCAGGGGACAAGTTCAGTTCAGGAACATATGTCTGAGCAAACAGAAGGCATCCTCTGTCCAACAGCTGCTTCCCTCTTCTTTGCTGCTTCATTTCCCCCTTCTCACCTTATTTTGAAGTAAATTCCATATTTTCACCCCTGTAGGAAGCCACGCAGGCCAGATCTGAGAGTGAACTCTCCGTTCAATGTTCTTGTTTAAAATAACCAAACACATCTTTTTGCTAAGAACTTGGGTGACTGGGAGGAAGCTGGGAAGCTTCCTTGCCAACCACTGGAAGAGGCAATCCTGCTCTAAAGGGCTGTGTGATAATCCTCCAACAACAAACACGTTTATCTTTTTGGTTCTTCCTCCTTGCCAGGTTTAATGGGGAGAAAAGCACATCTGTGTCACACTATCTCCATTGATTTATTAAAGGATGTGTAAAATGATCAAGCTCCAACTTTTGGACCATTCCTTATGCGTCTCTGTTAAAGCAAAACTTCCCACAGATCTCACACTGAAAGAATGGGGTTTGAAAGTACGGATAAAGCTGAAAGATCAGATCAGAACTCCTCTTTTCAGGAGGTCCTCATCAGTCAGAAAGGATATTAAATCTGGAAATCCTGAACTATGTCAAGGCACTGAGATTACTTATCTTGTAGGAGGATTTACAGACCTGAGAGGAATTTGGCGCAGGACTATGTATGTACTTCTGCATGTAAAAACTATGTGTGCAATGAAAATGTCTTAACACAGTAGTTAACTACCCTGTCTGACAAAAATTAAAGCCAGCTGTGGCTAGTGACACACGCTCAGCGTTAGCCAGCAGTGGCTGCTGGGCACATCCCTCAGCTTCAGCAGGGAGCCCTGTCCCTGGGCTCCAGCAAACCCCAGTCCTTCTCTTTCTCAATTTCTGTAGAATAAAACCGGTGATGCTCTCCAAGGGTGTCAGGAGGTTTCATTCACCTATGTAAGAAAAATTTTGTTAGATTCTATATCAAAGATGTACTAAAACCCCCCAGCAAAGGTTAAGTGACCGGTTTTCACGCAAAAGTATGCAGATGATATTATTTTACAAACGTTCACATGGCTTACCAAAAATGACCCAGGATTCGGAAGGAAGTTTTTCCTTTGTTAAGCGTGCTAACACATGGTGTTCTAAAATAATGACAGAAATAGTTGTAGCCTATCCCAGAAATCCAACGCTTCTAGAGAGAATGCCAAATTCTGGGCATAACTCTCAGTTGTTCAGACTGCAGTGTCGTATGAAATATCAGATCGTCTTTCCGGGGGAACACGACCTGATCCAGCAAAGGGCTGAGCACCCTTGGTTGATATAAGAGTCAGCCAGATTTCCAAGGCTGAAAGCAGCCTGAAGAGTGGGAAGAAAAAGAGAGGAACTGAATTGTGCATGTCTTACACTGCCGGCATCTGCTTAAAACCAAAAGTAAGATTTAAACCTGAACAAGAGGAAGGTAAATTTTTCAGAATCTGAAAAATCTGTTCAATGAGGGGAAAAAAAACATCTATAATTTAAAGAGAGAAAAATTTAACTCTGGTCCAAATCCAGGTAGAGGCTGTATGTGGCATTATTACAGGCTCCCATGTGTTTCCTAGGGGCATTGAAAGAGACAAGGAAATTTAGACAGAGGGAAATGTAATTATTTGAGATTGAAACAAAATAGCAGAGAGTTTATGCATATACTCTTCCTGTTGAATTAACATTATTCTACTGAATTACATGAAGTTCATATGCTATTGTACTTTCAGAGGTAGCCATATGTTTTTTCACATTCTGTTTCACATGCTTCTTTTTTTAGTCACTAGAACTTAATGACATAAAAATTGCTATTTGAGTTGACACGGTTATTCCCTCTTGATGATAGTCTTTAAGTAGAAGCATAATGTGACAGATGAGTGCTGAAGCTCAGTGTTTCACATAGACTTAAGAATAATTTAAAAAAAAATTTCCTGCAAAACTTTGAAAACTATTCTATGGGGGAACAATTTTTTCTACTCTGTAATTTATTTGCTTTCCTTTATTCCTTCATTTTTCTACACCTAGAAATATGTGTATGAAAACAAGAATTTAGTTGTTCAGGAACTCATTTACTCCTGCTGTGCAGTCATCACGGGAAATCAAAACCCTCTCTTTCGGTAGCAGCTAAGACTAGGTAGCAGCATAGATCAAATAAACAGTGGAAGACTAAACAGGTCTGAGAGCCATACTGGAGTCAGGGCTGGATTTAACTGGAAAAGCATGCTGACTTGTACTTAATATCAGCCAAAACCTTGTTGATGTCACATTTTGCCTCAAAATGAGGAAAGCAGTGTCAAGCCCGAGCTGTCCAAAGGAAAAAAAATTTTTTTTTTTTAAAGCAGAAATATTTCTGGAGATTCCTGTAGTCTGGATGCAGAAAAGTAATTCCAGCAAGAGCTCTGTCATTCTGAATGGAGCTCTCACAGAAACAGATTTTCCTGGAAAATTTCAACAGCATCCAAACCAGGCTGGAGTGAGACACTCCTTTCCATTTTGAGGGGTGAGCCTGAACCCCGCTGGAAATGAGGATTTGTATCCAGGCATCCACATCCAGGAGCAGCCCCACCAAACTTCCCAAGGCTTTGCACGTGAGGTTTTGGGTTTAACTCATATAAAATGTTTACTTAATGTTAGATTAATCTCTTGTGGGTATAAGCATTACATCAAACCTCAAAGAATGATATGAGTCAAGTTAATTCTTTGGGTATCAAAGGTACAGAAAGTTTTCCATTTCAGAAAATTGCATCTTTCCCTTCCTGCTTTTTATTACTTGGATAATTTGCATGAAAATGATGTCTCATTGCTTGTGAGTTTTTGCCCCCACTGCTTTATTATTCACTCAGAACAGTCATTCTTTGCATATGATGTCATTGTTATTTGCTATTGATATAATTTTAATGTCACAAAAAGGGATTAAAATTTCAAGTGAGAAGTGAGCAACAGGAAAACCTGATCACCTAAGCAACAGAAGTCCTGTTTCATGCCTGTGTGTCTAATAATACTTAACAAGGCAAAAAAACCCTGTCACCGAGGGAATGATACATTCTCTTCCTTCCCAAACAAAATGGGTTTTTACATCTTAAATGACGGGCAAAGCTGGGGGGTTCTGCCTTTTTTAAACATGCCAGGCATAGTTATTTGTTAAGCATCAATGTCAGCTTGACATAAAACAACCCTGTTGTCAGAAGTACGAGCAGTCTGGGGGGTTTTGCAGCGCCCAGGACCTCTCCCCAGTGCCACCTTCCACCTGGCAGCTCCCCGTGTCGGAGGAGGATGGGCTGGGAGGGCGATCGCAGGGGCAGCAAAGGCTGTGACCTCCCAGTGTGTCCTGGATCCAGCTGGGACAGCGTTAACTCTCTGCATAGTAACTGCTGTGTTTTGCATTCACACTGGGAAGAAAGCTGATAACGGGGATGTTTATAGTTGCTGCCAGGACAGTCAAGGACTTTCCAGCTTCTCTGCTGTGCCCATGCCTGCAGGGGCAGGAGAAGCTGGGAGGGAGCACAGGCTCAGTTATTAGCCTAGGACTGGATCTAAGTTTTCGGGACACTCCCTCTTCCAGGACCATTGACTGGGAGTCGGCTCAGCCTTGGTCCTCAGATGGTGAGCAGTATCACTGTGTAGCACTCATTTAAATATATTATTATTTCCAATATTATTGTAG
>NW_010121202.1:0-28263 GCF_000699245.1 Pterocles gutturalis
TTGGACTTGATGATCCCTGAGGTCCTTTCTAACCTTAATGAATCTATGATTCTGTAGTTCGAAATAACTTTGTTTTCAGCCACCACATCATCATCTTTTTGAATGCTGTTGACTGTGCAACTGATTGTACCTAAGGTTGGGGAGGTGGAGATGGGTACACTGAGGGAAGAGCGAGGCCAGCTGATGCCATCTTGATGTGTTTGCAGAACACCTGGTGGGGGGGACTCAAGATGTGCCACCCGTGGGACATGTAAGCGCAACAGTCTTGGGTCTCTACACATTGGTCACCTGGGGCTGGAACTTGAGGTGTGCTCAAAATAGACTACGTCCTTCATGAAACCTTTATGAAAAGAAGAATGGTGACTTTTATTTTTAAAAGAAAGCTGACCCATTTCTGAATCTCCACATCCTGGGTATGCTAACCGTGGGCTGTTCTTCTTCTGTTAACCTGTAGATACCTGAACTGAGAGAAAGAGAAAATAAATTTGTATTGCATGCAAGATCAGACTATTCTGGTAGTTTAAAATCTCTAGGACATCTGTAGTATTTTCAAATGAATTTAAAGTAGATCCTAAACAAGTTTGCTGAACAAAAATTCATACAGGAATAGTTTGAATTAATAATATCAGGGAAGTAATGCAGGTTCTCAAAGGTCTTGTGCATCATACTTACTAGGAGATATTTTTTTTAACATACTGTTTTTTCTTTATTAATATGGCTACACTTTCAACATAGGTATTGACCAGTTTTAGTCAATTGGATAGAGACTCAGGTTCAAAAGTTCACCCGATTTATGCCAAGGATTTAAGCAGTCTTTTTACTTCCTTCTAACAATCAATTTAAGAGGTTTGTGTTTAATTGAAAAAGGAGTACTAATTCTAATGCACTCTTCAAAATCATCTAGGATTTCTCTCAGCAAGGATTAGCCACCTGGTTTAATTTGCAGCCCTCCCACTCCTGTGTTTGTGTAGAAAATAATTTCTCCTCTTCTGCGTCCCTGAAAGAAGGATAATGGTAAAAGTGACAAAGGCAGAAGTACTGCCAATAATTTGCAGATAGACAACAAAAGAAAATGGAGTGTGTCTGATGCTGGTTTTTGTGATTTTCTTTCCTTGCTCCTCTCATCGCGATGCCATTCAAAAGGGAATTCAGAGCTCTGGTGATTGAGATGGTGTTGGCCACCGATATGTCCTGTCACTTCCAGCAAATCAAAGCCATGAAGAACGCTTTGCAGCAGCCAGAAGGGTGAGTCACTTCACAGCACTGTGCAGTGAGGGGCTGCGTTTCAGCTGGTGCTTTGCCATTGTGTTGGACTTCAAAAACACCTCTCCAGAGGCCCTCATCCTCTTTGATGTCCATATCGATTCTTTTTCTGCTGTTGAATTTTTTGAATTTTGAATTAATTCACTTAGGAGTAAACGGGCACCCCCCTATACACACATCTCTCTTCTGTGCTGGTGGACCAAAACTTGCAAAGGTCACCTTGTTGAGGTGGGCCTCCCTGGGCATTTCCCTTTACATATCAGGGTAACATCAAGGACGTGATCCAGCTGAGTGACCTCTGCAGCTTGAGTATGACTCAAGATTATAAGATGTGCAGAACACATCTTACTCGTTGTCCTTCATCAGCTGCCACCTCTGCAAGGGGTCTGCTCTGTAACCAGAGGACAGATGAAAACAACTTGAGATCTGCTGAGGAAAGGACTGGAAAGTAACAGATGGAGCAGTATGGGGAAGGCCTTTTCTTCTTCCCAGTATGCCACTGGGAGCTATAATATTTTTGTCCACAGTTCTTCCCCATAAAATTCCTTTTATAGTGCAGAAAGCTCTGAGTGATGCTCATTTTTTAACCCTGGAGACAGGTCTGTCCAGAGCCTTCCTGAATTATACCTGCATGAGACTAGATTGTGGCTAGCTACTCGATGCTCTCAGAAGCTACAGCTCTTCCAGCTATTTCAGACAGTCAAAAGCTGGAAATATAAATGAGACTGCCCATCCCAAGAAAACATTTGTTTACTGGGTTCTTGGGCTAACCTCTCAGGTTATGGTTTTAAGAAATTGCCAGCCTTTTTTGTTCTGTGGAACTAGGTGCAAGGATCCCCTTCTGGCCTCACACTAGTTTTCTAGTGGTGAAACATTTATCAATCACTGTGGAGATTCATCAGTGCCCCTAAGATCAGATCCTAACTGTTTACTTCAGTGAGATGGCAGGGACCAACTTCTGAGCTGCATAAAATGCAGCCTAGCTGAAATGGGGAACGCAGCAGCTCTTCAAGCCTGCTTATGCAGCCAAGCAAGCCTGGAAAGGAGGTCAGCAAGGCTGACCAAAGTTTCTTTTTGCACTTCTTAATGTCTCTGTTAACAACAGGAATGGTGTATGTTGGAGAAATTAGACAATCTTTCATAGCTGTCTGATTTTATGAAAACATAAATCATTCCATTAATATCCTGGCCAAAGATTCTAATAACCTCATTTCCCTGCTTAGGTGAGACTTTTGTCATTCTCCACTGTAAGAGCAGACAATTAATTTGTTTGATCCTTTGGGTTTTCAGAATTGACAAGCCGAAAGCCTTATCACTGTTGTTGCATACAGCAGATATCAGTCATCCAGCCAAGGCCTGGGATCTCCATCATCGCTGGACCATGTCTCTGCTAGAGGAATTCTTCAGACAGGTAAAACTAGGGAAGGTCCTCTGCATTTCTGCAGCACAGAGGGAGTGTTTAGGATTGGGCAGGGAAGTAGGAAAATATGAACACAGATATTTTCCTCCTTCTCTGATTTTCTCAGGAACCTCCTAAATGATAAGGAGTTTTCTCATCTGGTACCAGTAGTACTGACTGTTATGCCTCTTGGGAAGTTAGTGTCTGATACACTGTCAGTAGATATAGATGTTATCTGTGTAGCAGAAATTCAAATTTGGGAAGCTAATATGTGTTTCAAATTAGCCAAATTTAGAATATGTGATGAGCTACTTTAGATGTAGAACCATAGAAAATAGATTTAGGTAGCTGCACTTTATAGAACCGTACTTATATTGCTGGGGTAGATGTGAAAAATGCATTACCCTTACTTTAGATGAAGTGAACTGATCTACTGCATAGCTCACAGTGGACCACCTGTTGACAGACCCACAAATCTAGACAAATCATTAAGCCCTGTGTGATAGCTATAAGCTCCCCAAGTGACTAATTCAAAGCATTTAAAGAGCTGCCTTAAAAAAAAAAAAGTAAAAATAAACAGAACACTAGGGGCATTCAGGATACTTTTCAGCAATATGAATTACTAAACTAAACAGAAAACGAAGTGCTTGTTTTACCTCCAAAGTTCAATAACTTCATGTTTTATTGTAAATCTGAATGCAAAAAAAGGAAAATATATAACAACTTTTAAAAAGTTCTAACAATTTTTTTTAAATTACATCTGTTTTTAAAGGCATTGTGGGAGTCCCTTCTTAATAAGGACATTGCAAGAATTTTCTTTGAAATGAATTCTTTAATTTGTTTTTCAAACCAAGAAGGCGTTTACCAAGCTGTAGCAGATATATCATACCTGCAGCTGTCTCTGCATTGCCACACAGGCGGCACATGCAAGTAGGATGATTTTCACATATATTTTAGGAAAACTGCATCTTTATGCTCTTCTAGCTACTACACTACTGAGTCCAATAAGACTGGTGAGGGAATTAAGATTACCTAGATATGAGACCACAAAAAACCCAAGTTTTGATCTGTTTTACACATGCAATGAAGACAAAATAATTGTTTTATGTTTTCATAAGAATAACTTAATTTCAGCCAACAAATCCTACTTAGTTTTGAGTGACAGATGCCTCCACTTCTAGATAAAGCTTTATATAAAACTTGTATTCTAGTTCCAAATTCATATGCAGTATTAAATCCCTCTTCAGGAAAACCCTTAAGCTTACGATGAAGCATAGACTTGTTCACTGAAGTTATTTAGTACTAGTTCAATAAATACATCCCTACCTGACAGCAGAAGAACAACATGTACTCTTCTCACAAGCTGAGAAGTACCACTAGCCAGAGGGGACTGTGGTGATAAGAAACTGGGCTGGCCTGAGGTTAGGTATTTATTTCCTTATGCTCTCCACCTGCAGACCCTCTCCTGTCTTTTCTGTTATGTGTTCTGCAAAGACATAAAGCCTGACTTAACCTATACCAGTACAGGTCCCCAGCCCTACTGGTTTCCGAGTATTTTGTGATGTGACACGTCTTCCTACACTAAGTAACCATGCTGTAGGTGTGAATGATGCTTCTGAGTATGATACTATTTTTTTTACATTCAGCAGCTATGGTGAGCATCTCTTAGAGCAAACATTATGTGTGAATTAATTTGTTTTACTAATGCACTTTAGCTAGCCATGAGGGAGCTGCCCAAACAGCTGAGAAGTAGTCAGGTATCCCTCTGAGCACTCAGAAAGGCAGTTAGGGTTTCCTTCCTAAAGAGAATTAGGCACTGGGGTGGCCTTACACTGGAGGAGTAAGGAGTAAGACAAGAATGATGATTAGGTAAGAGCTGTCTTTGAGAGATGTTTTTTCCTGAGAGATGCAGCAGACACAGTAAAAGAATGTTAATTCAAATTATTTCTGTGTTTGGTTTCTGGTTTAGACTCTTAATATAAAGCAGAATTGTTCTGCAGTAGAAGAACACTATTGCTTGTTCCACCCAAAACTCTAACCGTCATTTTGTGTATGTTATATTAACAAACAGAAAGATAATTCAGCTCTTTTTATGCCTACAGAAGTTTTTCTCTGATTAGTTTGCTGGCTATTTTAGCTTCCTTTTGACATTAGTCGCAATACTGGCAAGAGGTTCAAAACAGTTAAAGTGAGCTGCTGATTTAAGGAATTGATTCTGTAGTACAGATAACAGGCTATTTAAATTTGAATGCTTAGTGGGGGGTACTGGAACTATGTCATCCTATATGTCTTCTCAGCATAAATCAGTATGTTATAGAGTGACCGAACCAAGTTAAAGGGCTTTTTGAGAATATGCAGCTTGAAAGACCTGAAAAACATGGGTCATAACATTTGATCTTCTGCACCGTCTTGCGATGTTAGAAAAGGACGTTCAGTTATGAGGGCTGGAAAGTGTGTTTGGACTTTTGTACTTAGGCGCTTATGTAAAATGTTGACAATGTCAGTGTTCCCTAACACTGCTCTCTGTTCAGAAGAAAAAAAGTAGTCTGCATCTGGCCAGCCATGACCGGTGAATTCCTTATCTGAAAGACTGAAAAAGACATGAAAAGAAGTGCAAGCCCTGAAAAATCAGTCCTGACACTAATGTTTTCTCTTGGGAGGTTTGCTCTGAGAACTGAGTTCTCCCAGGTTCTCTGGAGAACTGCAGTGAGAAGCATTCTTGTGCTCAAGTGGGTTTTTAGTTGGTGCACAGAAGTACCAGGCAGGCAAGGAAAGCTCTGAGGAAAGATTCACTCAAGTTAAGATGCTTACTTCACCATCTTCTAATTGGACTACAACTTTTCCAGACAGACTCAAATTCTCCAGAATTTGTGTTAAAAAAAAAAATCTAAACTTAATTAAAGAAAGCAAAATGAGAGGTTTTTACTTTCATGACCTAAAATGTCAAAGTGCAGTGTGTCTTGTCTTTTTCTAATTTCTTCTCAATTTTGTTTCTCCAGGGTGACAAAGAAGCAGAACTAGGGCTTCCCTTCTCTCCACTGTGTGATCGCAAGTCTACTATGGTTGCTCAGTCTCAAATAGGTATGTCAGCAAAAAAAGTTGAGATATGAGTATCATTGTGACACGAGTATCATATCATATGATATGATGGTCAGTCCCTTCAGTGACCTGTTCAAAACCTATTGTGTTTTTCCATTTATTCCTCCCACATTTTAGTTCCCAGTGCTTCAAGCCAACCAATATTTTTCACTGAAGCCAAGCAAATGGCAAACCTTTTTCTGCTGATTTCACCCGTTCAGAAACAGAGATCTTTTTACAGACTCACTGACAACACTTTCTCTACCTCTCCTCCAGTTATTGAGTGGAAAAGTAGGAAAAGGATGAGGCAACAAGCCTGGTATTTGGTGAGAAAACAAGAGGGACTAAGTGAAGTAAAACTTTTCAGGAGACTGGGAGCAAAAAAAGACAACAGAAAAGGTGGATTTGTGTGTGGATTTTTATAGCTAGGAAGCAAGTGAAGTATACAGAAGAATGTGATCTAACTTTGACTGGAGAATAGGGTGCAAAGTGGAATAACACAAGAAAGACAACATGGACCCTAAAAATGAGGGAACAGACCAGAAGCAGAAAGAGGGAGAATGTATTAAAGGAAAACAAAAAATTTGAAGTATGGAATTTCTGTCAAAGAACAAGAGAAAGATATCCTTGAACCTAGGAAAGTTCAGATTCCAAGAAAGATAACATGGACCCTAAAAATGAGGGAACTGAGACCAGAAGCAGAAAGAGGGAGAATGTATTAAAGGAAAACAAAAAATTTGAAGTATGGAATTTCTGTCAAAGAACAAGAGAAAGATATCCTTGAACCTAGGAAAGTTCAGATTCATATCTGTGACTAAGAGCTGTTTCTGTTTAAAATTATTTCATTGTTCCTGTTAGGCAAACCATTCTCCGAGGAACCCCATCCCAGATTTTTCTGGCTTTGGAAGTTTAGACAGTTCATCCAAGAATCTGAACTTAAAAAGTGCTATGCAAGCCTGGCCTTACTGCCAGACTTTTAGTGTTTACTCCTCTGCAGTGGTAACCCAGAAGAGTGGGAATATGTGTAGAGCACAGTGCAGCTACTGAGGACATTTGTATTCTACCAGCAGCTCGGTGGAGGGAAGCAGCAGCAAACTCAAAGTGCTGCAGTCTCAGCTAGAACCTATGTTGAGGACACCTGGACGTACTACACCTGCTGCTGTGCTGTGGGAGAAGATAAACTCACTCTCTCTCTCTGGCTGGTGTGGAGGGAAGCACGTTTAGAGACTTGGAGCCTTCTCTTCTCCAGGCTGAACCTCCCCAACTCTCTCAGCCTGTCCTCATACGGGAGGTGCTCCAGCCCTCTGATAAACATCATGACCCCACCCTGAACTCACTCCAACAGGTCCATGTCTATCTTATGTTGGTGGCCCCACATCAGAACACAGTACTCCAGGTGGAGTCTCACAAGAGAATCAGAGAATCAACCTGCTGGTCACACTTATTTTGATGCAGCCCAAGATATGGTTGGCCTTCTGGGCTGCAAGTGCCCGTTGCCGGGTCATGTTGAACTTCTCATCAATCAACACGCCCAAGTCCTTCTCCTCAGGGCTGCTCTCTATCCATTCTCTGCCCAGCCTGTGTTTGTGCTTGGGGTTGCCCTGACCCAGGTGCAGGACCTTGCACTTGGCCTTGTTGAACTTTGTAATGTTGGCATGGGCCCACCTCTCAAGCTTGTCAAGGTCCCTCTGGATGGCATCCCTTCCCTCCAGCGTGTCCACCACACCACACAGCTTGTGTCTACCATAACCAACACAATTCTACCTTATAAAAGAGGCACTTGTATGCAAAGGCAGCCTTGTTTAGGCACATACTGTTCGTCATTATGTTTGATTTGTGCAGTTTAGCAATCCCTTGACATTAATAGGCTACTCTCTATAAATCTTACCTTGTAACTTTATAAAATTTCCATTTCTCAGTCTATTGCACGTATTGGCAGTGACTTTCTGTAATGTCTCCTTGTCAAATCAAAACCTCTTTTACTTTCCGGCTATCTGCTGAGGTAAGGCTTTCAGAGTTGTAGGCTAGATTCTCAGACAAATAGTTCGTTCCTGTTCATTTATTTACCTGATTAATAGTCTTAACCGATTGTTCGCTGGAGTAGTAATTACTACATTGATTTGCAAAAGTAAGTTCTTCTAGAATTTTAAATTGTGCTATTATCTGCAGCAAGCAGCCATCAGTTCTCACACATAAAAAACTTCTGTCCTTTGTGAAATAAAATTGTGCTCTTGGTTCTATCAGGGACAGAGCCTAAAAATCTGTTCTGGTGGCTCGACTTGTTTGTTGTTGCTGGTTTGCTGCTCTAAGGTCACTGCAAGTGCAACAACAGTGGACAAGCATTTTTATTAATGAAAGATTTTCACGAATGCAGACTGAAGGTTTTGCACTACAGACTTTTTTTCCATGGAAAAGAAGCAATCTGACAGCAGAAACTTCCTCAAAAGAAAGAATGTCTCTCTCTCCTGTTGTTTCAGTTTGTGAATAAATTGTTCAGAGTTTAAACTGGTAATTAAAAAAAAACCTGAATATCAAATAATGAATCTGGATTTTAAAACCTATTAATGATAATGCTAATGACTGATTTATCATCCTTTTTCTTCTTCAACAGAGTGAGTGTGTTAGATATTTCTGTACGACAGTGAAGTACAGAAATCAGAAGAGATTCATGTCCAGAAGTCAGACTGCTTAGCAGAATGGGGGAGACAAACAAACTGCAAGGAAAACCAGGCCAAGACTTGTATTTCCCAACACAAATATCAGGAGTTAAAGCTTCTCTGTCTCAGACTGAAGAAGCTTGTTTGACTGGAGAGCAGCCTTTGTTGTCACTGTCCTCTTTTGCAGCTGATAAATGTAGCAGCATTCTTTTATTTTTGTCCTTTGGCTGGAAAGAAAGAAAATTACATCTTCAGAAAACTTGTATAAAGGCTGATGAGTGCATGCTAATGATTCTTTTTTTTTTTTTTTTTTTCCTTTTTTGGTGTTGAGCTTTAGCGAAACTGTCCTCTAGCCAGTGTTTGCTGTGGTGATGTTCTCAGGTGTAGTGAACGAATGCTAGGCACGTGCCTGGAATCCACCCTCAGCATGCAGTGTTAATTGGTAAAATCATCTTAGTCACTGGGGTACAGAAATATTTACCAATTTCATTGTACTGAAGAACAAAAAGGATGATAAAATGGTTATTAGCATTAATGGGTTTTAAAACCCAGGTTCATTATTTGACATTCAGGGTTTTTAATTAGCAAACGAAATCACCATATTTAAATCACGGTGTCTTTAGGTAAGAAGAGAGGACACGGAGAGGGGGAGGCACTTGGGAATATGGCATAAGTTACATAATTTATTAATAAAGTTCAAAGTTTTATTTCTGCGATAGCAGATTATGTTTCCCAACCTTATTATAATCCCCGTTTTAAGGTAACATAGTTGAATAACTTACTCATGTTATAGAGAATAGAGGGAAAAATACCACTTATCGAAGAAGAGTTCTTCTAGGTCTGTGGGTTTATTTACCTGTGGTCCCTTGTGGCACCTCTGCATGTCTTTGTTGATGAGATAGATGCAAGAATTCTCCCAGGAAAATCTTGTTTCTTAGATGCTTACAACTGGACCTTGTTTTTATGTGCAAACATTGAGTATCTCAGGAAGCAGATCCCACCACCCCACTGCATTACTTGCCAAGCAGAAGTGACAATGTACCATGGCTTGGGTTTCTCTGGTCATTAAGAGGTATAAATTTTTTGAGTGAAGGGGAATAGAAGAGACATATAGAGAGGAAGACACACATCCATATGTAAATCAAGTTCTCATTATCCTCAGGATTCCTGTGGCAAACTTAACACTGTTCTCAGTCAGTACAATTTCCAGTGCTTTAAAAAATTGTATGAAGTTTTCTGGGATTATCTGGGTTGTCATCTAGCACACAATTTCCTGTTGTGGCTTTGTACTGCATACATTTCTGATTAACTCCCTGGAAGGAAAGGAGTTCTTTTTTCCCTAAATTTGAATAGATAAGACTGTCTCAGTGTTATGGAGGCACATGATTCAGATGTTCAGATAAAACCGAAAGCATATTTTCTTCAGATTTACAGAATGTCAGTATGAAATTCTGAGAACTTGCAAGTAACATTTTCAATTTAACTAGGCATGAAAATACATTTAATCACCCATCCTTTCAGAAATTTAGCAAAAATCAGGGAGGGAAATGGAACTAGAAGGACGCACAACTCCTTTGCATTCAAGATGTGGATCAAAACATGTGTGAATTCAGGTGCCTGGCCCATGTGATGTCTTCTCCTTTTATTGTTCTGTTATCACCTAGAATTGCCACGGTCTGTTGTCATTTTTTCTCTGCAACTTGGATTTTCTTCATCTCATGAGCTTATGGCCACAGGGCCCTTTGGTCCACCCTTCCCAGCATTCAGATCAGAGCCAACTGTATGCTGAAGTAGAAAAAATTTGTCCCTTTATTTTTTTCCTTTTTTTATATTAAGAAATGGGGGGAAAGCATCTAAATCTGTTTTATTATCAAAAAGAACAAGCTGGCCAAGCTCTGAGGAGAGAAAATTCACAGCAACCCACTGATATGCAGTAAGTGAGGTTTGTGTGTAACTCCACACCAGCAAAGCTTGCCAGTATTATTAGTGTTATTACTTTTTTGCTTTTAGAGAATTCATCTTTGAAACCAAGTTTTATCCAAATCCGCTAGGAATTTGGCTTAAATATCACACTCCTCGTATAAAACAAGTTCTGATGCATCTGTTTATGTTCTGATTCACTGCAGTTTCTTTCCAGTGTTTAAGTAGGTACCTTTTATTGCATGCTATATCCAGACTCTTGGGTCAGGGATTAATGTCTAACTCTGTTTTCCCTTTCTAGTATTTGCCTATCCCTCTTTCAAGGTACAATTTTTTTACTCTGTCTTTCACAGTATAGTTGTCTGCAATCACTGAAGCAGCGACTCCACGTAAATCCTCCTCTTTCCTGCTTGACTCTGCTTGTGTTTCTGCTCAGGTTTCATTGATTTCATCGTGGAACCCACTTTTACTGTGCTGACCGACATGACCGAGAAGATTGTGACTCCGCTCATCGATGAAGCTTCCCGCTCTGGCATGTCTGGGTTCAGGCGTTCCAGGTGAATAACCATCACTCTGCACATACTGCCATCCATCACAACTCCCCCAGATCCCCCTCCACAGTCTACGACTTCCATGTGGCTTAAAGCCCCATATTCACATTGTGGACACCGCAGCTCACGCTGTGACATGACTTTGTAGCAGGGAAACTCCAGCCCAGGGAAGGGCAAAGAGGGAGGCTGACATTAACCTGAGCCATGCCTCCAAAGGCAGTGAGCACAAATGGTTGTAGCCATGCAATCGTGAACTTCAGTGCTCTCTTAGTCACTACTGTCAAAGAGAACTTAGTGGGAGTTGTTGGGAGGCACTCATTTCTTTATGTCTGTATAAATGGAATTGAAATATAAAAGAGGGCTGGAAAGTATAAGCACACTTTAGTGACAGTATTTAGGGTTATGCAAATGTACCGCCAGATTGCACCTGGAGTTTCAATGTAAGGAGTCTTGGCTCATTCAACCTGCTCTGCTGTTGTAGAGAAACTACTCTTCTAGTAGTTTCATGGACAGGGATTCAAATGCCACATGGCTAGTGCTCCCTAGAGGAGGACTACCAAGTCAGGATTCCGTCTCCCAGGTGACATCTTTACTCTTGGGCTGTGACACAAAGAGCAAGCACTAATATCTATGTCAGTTTTCTTGCTGTCTTTATTAAAATGCACGCAATGAAGGATTCATCCTTGAAAAACAACTGTAGGGTCTGTAACTGAAATGAGTGTCTGATTTCAGTCTCAGCTGAGGTCACCAAGCTCTGGAGAAAGGTTGTCCTCCTGTCCTGTGCCTAATGGCTCCCATTGGTGAATTTTAGGAGGTTCTTCCTTTGACATATTTGATTTCTAGCATTGTCTGACTCTGCAATGAATATTTAGGGAGTGAAGATGCACAAGAAAGGTAATGGCAACACTTTGCCTGATTCTATTTCTTAGGGACTATGGATGCCAAAAAATAAGCAGGGAAAAGCTGCCTTTTATTTCTAAGACTGGCTCAGGTTGTGCTGTTTGCTTTAATATCCATTGCCCTGGGGTGGGAAGGAGGAAGGGGAGGATGAGGTATTCAAGCTTAGTTTTTGTTTTTCCTGGTTGGGTCTCGTAAGTTATCTAGACTTAGAGTCATTATTTCTCCTTAACTGTATTTGGGTGTATGGGATACTGACTTATTCTGTGTTTTGTGATCTTGTGTCCCAGTCTGAATAGCATTAGTCCCTCCGAAGTTAAAAGATCAAGTGTCAAGAGCACTGGATCCGAAGGAAGTGCCTCACTCAACTGCTCCATACTCACTGTGGACTTCAAATGTTTTAAAGCCACCTGGACTGAGGTGGTGCAGCAGAACCGAGAGAAATGGAAAGCGCAAGCTGCCAAAGGTAACAGCCAGGCTTATTAGTGAAAGAATAAAATTTCTTTTGACCTCTTCTTCTTCAAGCTCTTCTTCAATCAAATTATTCTCCAAGTAAGCACTATTAGTTTGAAAGAATCTGCTTTTCAAGGTCAACAACCTGCACTGAACTCAGAAAGTGACTCTTCTGTGCCTTATAGTCTTCCTACATGGTGTAAGTGTATGTAATGAAGAGGATGTGGACAATGGGAGGAAAAATAAACAATTGTAAGGGAGGTCCCCTAAAGTCATGAGTCAAACTCAGGGTGGACGCAAAAATAGCTGGAACGGCATTTTTAGAGATTGGTTATCTGTTGTTCACTATTAAGACTGAAAGAGGTATGGATGATAGTTTAGGAGAGAAGGACAGGATATGCTTAATTCACAGCTGGTTTCTTGAATAAGGAGTTGAGAACTATGCTGCAAATGCTTATGGTGTCATCAGTCTGGGAGGGACTGCAAATATCTCAGAAGAATATGAGGGCTGTGTTGGTTGCAAATTGACCAGGGTTCAATATTGTTGTACTACTGAAAAATAAACCCAACCAAACAAACCTGAAGCCAAAACAAAAACCAAAGCAGACACCTTGCTTCTAAGACCCCCTGGCATTCTTCCCATCTTTCCAGCAGGAACAAGGTCCCCCCAGCAGTGCTGTGTCCAGTTTTGGCCACTGCAGTTCAGGCAACATATGGACCAGTTGCAGACAATACAGAGTTCAGCAATGAAAATTATTATAACTATTGTTTATAGTTGAGAAGGTTTGTAGATGAAAACAGTTTTCTGAAGACTGCAGCTGCAAAATAAGGGAACTATTTTTTTATTCAAAAACATGGTGCTGTTAAGAGGAGAAAAAATTGGCAGGTGACTGTAACCTGATAATAGGTTAGACATTGGCAAATCTCTGTTGTTGGACATCTATTGGAACTAATGAGAGCCATCTGTTGAGAGCGATTTTGGTATAACTGCCCCTTGCCTCCAGGGGCTGGGTGATTGCCCAAGGTCTCCTTGAGCCCTGGGGTGATTTAGACCAGCTTTGGAACCAAAAAAGGAGGATTGTATCACTGATTACTTTTTTTTCTTCATGAAACTGTTTTTGATACAATTTCTTCTCTGAGCTGAATGCTTATTACTCAAACCCTTGTTTAATGGAGTTGTATTTCATGTAAATTGAAGGAGTTTGATTTTAATGTATTATGTGGTCATGGCTTTAGGGCTGATAGAAGATTTGGCATAGTTCTCCTATTTGCCAGAGCAGATTGTTCCTCTCCAACTGAAAGGTCTGTCTAGAGGTGCAGGAAGGCACGCATTATTATTCAAATTAAATTTTCCTTTGTGATTAAAACTTACCATTCAGGAAAAGCCATTCTAGGCATTCCATGAAAATGAAAACAAAAACAAAAACGTAATTCAAAATCACCTTACTTGCCAGGGGCTTTTTTTAGCTTTTTTTTTTTTTTTATTAGTATTTACTATTTCACCGTTTTTTCTGGACCAAACAAATTCAAGCTGACCAAACAAGCAAAGCATTTAACATGGTCAGTGTTAAACAATTAACTAGTTTTAAAGATTTCGTTTGAACATATACCATACATATTTGCTTGTCTACTAAGGATCTACTAGATAAAAATCCTATATGCAAGTGAGATCTGTGGGGAAATAAATAAAACATTTCACCTAAAACAAATATATAGAGTAGATCATAATAGATTCTGGCTATTTAACTTTTAAATGTGCTTTGTACCCACTTGCAGTGACTGCTTTGCATAAAGACTTTTTTCTAAATGTGCACATGTAAATGTCAAGTTATGAGTCGAGTGGATGTGCACACATTGCTTAACTAATGCTGCTGCTGATAATGTGTATTGATGCAGCGTTTCATATCCATTCTTCAGAGAGCATCCTGACGATAAATGTTTGCTTATTAATACTTTAGCTGGAGAGGAAAATGTTTTATTTTTAATTGCCTCATAAAAAAAATCCTTCTAGCAGCTCCTGAGGATAATCTATGGAGGAGTTAGTTGATTATTTGAAAGCAGAGAGCTCACCAGTCTGCATTATTAGACACGGGAGCCCTTGAGTAGGTCATTTTATCTTTACCTTTCTGACAACCTTTAGCCCTGAATAGTTGATTTACTTTGTTTTTTGCCAACCTTCATTGCCAATAACTTGACCGGTTTATGGGTCAAAGATTCAGAAAACAGTCTCAGCTTCTGTCCATCGGAATTCATTGACTTCTGTGTTTCTGGGTGCATTCAGCAGTGCAGGCATGCAGATTTTTTTTATCCTGAAAGATTTATACCAAAGTATGGCTCAGCATAGCTCTGTATGGGCTGGGGATTAAGGAACTTTGACCTAAGGACTAGACTCTTGGACTCTGAGCCCTCGCATCAAAACCTTTGCTCAGTTGCTGACTTGCTCCTGATGTGCAGCAAATCTCTGCACCCCCCTCCCTCTGCCTTGCCTGTCAGCTATATGCAGCAGGGTCTGCTGCACAGCATGTGTTTAAATTGCAGACCCCCGTCAAACCGGTGGCTTGCAATGCATCAAGATGCTCTGCCAATAAAAATAAGAATTATTAAGAAAAGGCAGATAAAGCATTTGACTGTTGATTGACAACAAATAGCAATGGGGGATCAGAAGGGAAGGAAACATGTCTATTATTATTATTGCTATTATTAGTATTATTACTATTATTATTGCTATTACTATTATTATTGTTAAATTATTTGTAGAGTACCGTATTCCCTTTGTTAATGGTATTGCCCCTGGAAGCATCAATGAGCTGTTTTTATCCTGAGGGTGGTATTCATAAAATTTCTCAGATTGTGTGGGCAAAGTAAGTGGGTTTATTACTAATCTCTTTTTGCTTCAAGAATCATCATTAAATAGCTTCAAATTAAAAAATGGAATGAGCATACACCCTGATGGGCAAAGCACCATTTAAATGAAGTATTTTCTGATACTAATTTTGGAAGGAGGCACTTGTCCAAGAGTGCTGTAGCAAGCCCCAGTCTCCTGAGCTGAATATCTCTCCTGTGGTTCAGGTGCAAAATGCAGGATTCTTTTTCCAGATCCCCAAATGAGAGGAATCCTTCTCTATACCATGAGACTCCAGGGAAAATATCAACATCCATAGCTAAGCTATCTATGAAAGCTACCATAGATTTCAGGAATGATTAATAAAGTAAGGGAGGCTCTTATCTAATTGAATTATATTTTTGTGTGAGCCATAATTTATTTATTTATAAATTAATTAACTTTAATTAGCTGCTGGCAAGGAAATAGAGATTGGCATTTCTTATAAAGACAGCTTTCCCCTTTTCTCTCTCGTGTCCCATCGGTACATTTTTCTCAGAATTGGTTCTGATTCACTCATAAGTATTTGACAAGAGATTTAGAAACTCTTCTGTAATTTTTGCTCAGTGGACAAGACCCTGCTCCTGTAAGGAGCAAACATCTTCTCTATAGGTGTCAGAAATGCTTCTGTAGGACCAAGGTATACTTTATTCAGTATTCTGTAGGATTTGTTTGTCTGCTCAACAGCTTACACAGTCTCTCAGAAACCAGGAGATACATCTGTTTGTGGTTCCTATCACAGTTAAAGTGCAATTGGCTGTCCATGGTGGTTTGGATAAGAACAAGAGCAGTATCTTGAAAGGGGGAAATTGGCTTCTTTGTGAATTTTTTTTTTCTTTTCTGAATGACAGTATTTTGAGATGGTACTGCTGTTCGACACTCACTTTTGAATTTATACCTTTGCATATTTGTGATTGACTGTAATATTTTTTGGGGATGGAACAGCACATACTAGTAGCAATATATTAGTCTGCCAAGAAAGGACAGATCCATAAAGAAAGGATAACAGTAAGTGGAAGGGAAGAGATTAGGAAGCTGGCATTGGAAGCGAACTGGAACAAGAAGGAAAAAAGGTAGATACCAAAGAACCACGACTTTTTATGTGCTTAGAGTTACATTGTACGGTTTGAGATAAACTGGATGTCGTTTGACTTGATTGTTGTGTGTCAAAAATGAAACTAACCTTGGCACACCTAGAGCCTTCCATAGCTAATATCTCTTTTTAGTTCGCCTTTTAAAGTTTTGGAGTAACTGTACTTTCAAAGGTGAACCTTATATAGTAAAAAAAGACATGCACATGATATGCATTTAATGCAACATGGGCTTTTTTTTTCAGAGTATTTTCTTAAATATTTTTCTGTGCTCTTTTTCCCTTGTCAAGTCAATTCCTACATTTGTCTAAGTAAAAGCTGTTTGCATGTGAAAAGCTGAAGTAGATTTAGATGTGTGAGTTGTATCATTCTTGTCAAATTGACTGATAATCGTGATTTCTTTCCTGGTTTTGCTTCTCTCTTTGCTGAGGATGCAGAAGAAAAAGCTAAGAAAGAAGCAGAGGAAAATGCTCATCAGGGAACAGATGAAAAGAAAACGGATGAAAAGGATGAGAAGCCACCTGAAGATGCCACAGCAGCAAAGACAGAAGACAGCAAAGAACCAAATTCTGAGAAAAACAAAAGTGCAGATTCCAATAAGAATCATATAAATGGGACTCGGCAAACTGGGGGGAACAAAAATGAAACCTCTCAAGGGAAAAATGCACCTAGGACAGATAAAGAAACAGACTCTCATCATGCAGTGGTAGAAGAGAAACAGCATGTCCAGAATGGTGAGTTCTCTCCTTCCACTGAAGCATGAATCCAGCCCTAAACCCAGTATCTCACCTCAGTGATGGGGAGACCTGGCATCCTGAAAAAGGATGTCCTGGGCCCAGAGCCTCTTCTTGGACATTGGCATAGTCACCTGCGTATGGGAATTGGAATCTGTAAATTAACCCCCATGCAGTGTTCTTCATAAAAGATGGGGTTCATCATACCTGTGTGGGTACTTTTGGAGGAAAGGAAAAAAATGGCTTTTCTCATGGAAATGAAGCAGCCTGTCACAAACACACTTAAAAGCTGAAACAAATATTCTTGGTTCAATGAACAGCTTCATAGCCTGGGTTATAAACTCTTTTTAAGGCCAATTAAAAGTACCTTTGAACTGAGTCTCAGATATAAATATGTTCTGGGACAGAGGATTTCCCCCCTCTCTCTGTTTTTAAGAGTTATTTTATTTATGCTTCCTTTGCTCGGTTTTTTTATTAGGGCTATCACAAGCCTTTTTTTTTTGAAGAATTTCTTTTTGTCAGAAGCTTTATTCCAGTATTTTAAGTTGCTATAGAACTGAGTTAAAATAAGAATCACATTTTGCACCCAAGAAGGTGGAAAAATGTTTGAAAATTGCATTAAACATGAAAAAAAAATAGACTCATGAGAACAGATCAGTGGTCTCTTGGCCATTTCACCATTTTTCCCTCCTCAGCTCCTGCACCCTGAAGCAGTTTTCAAAAAATGGCAGTACAGCCACATGTAACTTGTCACAAACTTGGCTAGTATCAGCCAGTCCAAAACCAGCAAAAAACTCAGACTGAGAAGCCATCCTCTTAGAAAAAGCCTGAGTGAGCACACAGGCTTAGAAACTCCCAGGCTCAGGCAGTGAGTCTAGATTACAGCAGAGGCAGAAATTCTGTTTAAAACATTCCTGATATGATCCTCATGTATTTGACTTGGGATTGCTAGGAAAGGCCAGCAGCCTTCATCATTAGTTTTTTGGGGTTTTTTTAGATTGGGAGGACTATGGGGATCCAAGCTGTCATGCTCTGTTACGTATGGGATTTCTGTTCCGACAGTGTTACGCGGGTGAATAGGAATGGGCCCCCTAAGGAGGCAAAAAGGTTGAGGACATATGAAATCCCAGTTACACTGCATCAGATTTTTCTTCTGATATCCTTTGGTTTACATGCTTCTAACAGTACGAGGGTTAAGTGTGCTCTAGTGATTTCGACAGTCCCTTTTTCTGCAATGTCTCTCTCCTGCAGGTGTCAAAAATGCTGTGAAAGGAATTATAAAGATATCTGAAAACTAGTGTCTTCCTCAGGAAAAGAAATCCTGCTCATTAATTTATGGGAAAAGGCCTTTATGAAGTACCATCACTGCAGAGTCTTTGGAGACTGATGAAATCTTAACATTCATACCTCTGGCTTCCTCACAGCTTCCTTTACACCTATATGTTAATATCTCATTGTAAAGTATTTGCCTTATTATTTCTCTGCCTGTGTAATCCCTTTCAAAACGATCGTTATGATCATCATTCTGCTCTGCTGCTGGCAGTGTGGCAGGGTAGATATTACAATATTCAAAAGTCCCCTATTCATAATAAGCTATATTCAATGAAAGTTCAGAAATTGTGTTGTCACATGAGTTTGAAGTCTCTCTCAGTCACTCGCTGCCTGTGTGCTTTCTCAGAGAGATCAAACTGTGAAATAAAATATGTGTGGATGTGGGTGTTCATCATCTTTTCCTGCACTCCCTTAGGTTCAAGTAATTTCTTCATGCAATGGTCAAATAAAACATTATTAGCTCATTATTCCCATCAGCCGTATGATGGTGGAGGAAATGCGAGAAGACTTCTGTGCACTGCTAGATACATTTTCATTTAATTTCCTGAAGACAGCATCCTTCTTTTAGAGGCCACCTGCATCAAGCAGACACCTCAACCCTGCTTGGAGCTGCTCACACCTCTCTGTTTGAGGAGCCAAGTCATTATCAGTGTGATCAGCTGAGGAGGTTGCTGCTTGTCCTGTATCATCTTGCTTTCATTTTTTTTTTCTCACCCACACAGTGAGCTTAGGAAGAAAAACATGAAAAGTTTTGTCTCCGCATGAGAACTGAACAGGACATGTTTTTTCTATCTTGTTAAGTATTTAAAGAATTGAAAACCGTTTCTCTTCTATGCATTGATGAAACTTAACTAGAGAGAGAGATCAATCCTATGTCATCCAAGAATAACAAACATTCTAGTGGTTAGGGCATGATGTGAAAAAGGGAGACTTTCTCTCTTTTTGAACTGTTCCAAAAATAAGTATCCACTGGCCGTGACTGTTTTGAAGGCAGATCAGATCCTCTTTAACAAGTAATACCTATAATCTTGACCCAGAGGCTGTGAAGTCATTATAGTAACACAAATACTAATACAAATGGAATAAGCATTACTTTAATACAGCCCTGTAACATAACTTACATTTACAAAATTCTGAAGTGAGACTTCTACAGCTTTTTGAGTTGAGCTGTGGGTCATAAATGCATTGATACTCCTCTGGGGGGAAATAACAAACTGCCTGCTCCCGTCTGGGCAGACTGCTGATGCCTCTCTGGACATCTCCAGGAAGGACACCTTCTTTGCTGCTGTTTGGACACTGCAGCTGAAAGAGCCCCGTTCTGCTAGAACTCTCCCTATAAGTTATTTTTAATTTGATCTTGCATTTGACATTGTCATTCAATGAAGGGATGATCTGCGAAGGTCTGTTGTGCTCTGCTGTATGCCTTATAAAGGACAGAAAATGAGAATGACTCTGGTTAACCTTCCTGGCTTCATAAAATACACCCCAGCTCAAGTTGCCATTTTCATTCTGCATCAATCGTTGCTCTGCCAAAGGTTTTGCTTTCCTGGTTTACCATACAGACTTTCAAGCCAGTGATCAATGCTAGGATGATTGTTTGTTCCCTCATACTGTCATCAAAGGACCAACCCAAATAAATCTGTGGATAAAGGAAAATGCTAAGAGAAAGTAAGGCAAAATTATATACAACTCTTTGAGGTCTCTCAGGTGGTTCTTTAGTACAGACAATTGTGATGAAGTCTTGCAGGGTCTTAGTCCTTTAAAAGCATAAATGTTTCGGAGTCCTGGTTTTGAAATGAAGGTTGTGCTCAGATTTTTAATGGTCTACGTACAGAGGGAGTATGAGTTTGACTGTGCGCTTAAAAAGGCGTTAACAATTAGAATAAATTTAAAAGTAGATTGTAAAGCTTGATTTTCTGTAGGAGTTGGATAAATTTTGTCTGGCACTCTATTCTATGAAAATGTGTTAATCCAGTTCCTTGTGAATTCAGACCTTTTCTCCTAACGAACATCTCCTTTGGATGTTGCAATTTGATTGAGTTGCAGACAATAATAAACTACAGTCTGCATTAAAATGCTTATAGTGATTCTTATTGCTTCTTTCTAGGTGAATTAAAGGAAGACAAGTTGGACAAAAAAGATCAGTCTGGCATGGGGGATGAATCAAAGAAAACAGATGGTAAGGACACATTTTGTTACATTTTGTCATTGGATTTTATGTGCAATCTATTGTTTCCTAAACATCTGCAGTTTATTCTAAAACCAAAAAATTGTGTGGTGACCAGAAGCAAACTTAACAGAAACAGTGTTTAGACTCGACAAAAGCCATTGGGGCATTCTGGGGGAAAATCATCCCTTTCACATAATGCCTAGCACCACTTAGTTATTCTGTTGGTAAGCCTTATCCATCATTTTTTGTGCAGTGCCTGCAAGAATAATCCTAGATTATTAGAGTTGCTTAACAGGAAAGGCAGATTTATGAGTTCTGTCCTTCTGACTTTCTTTGGGCTGTATTCTGCGCTCTGTTAGGACAGGCTGCGTGGGAGATGCAAAAAACAGAGCTAAGAAAAAAACCTGCATGAGGAATTTCATGATTGCATGTTATACTATGCCCCTAAAAACACAAACCTTTCTTGACTTAGTTGTCTGAGGGGGAATTTGCCAAGTGCTGTCAAATCACAGGTGTGGGAAGCAATCAGGAGTGAGCACATCAGTGTAGAGGTCCTACTGAGTATGCTATATAAAAGGTATGTTGGTGAACGTTGTTGAACTGAAGCAGTCCCAAGCCATGGGA
Organism: Pterocles gutturalis; assembly: GCF_000699245.1. Classification (NCBI taxonomy): domain Eukaryota; kingdom Metazoa; phylum Chordata; class Aves; order Pterocliformes; family Pteroclidae; genus Pterocles; species Pterocles gutturalis. Next base: position 21,051 of record NW_010121202.1, read on the forward strand.
CAATTTCTTGGTCGTCTGGGAATAATTTCAAACAAATCTGAGTCTAGTGTAGAGGTCCACAAACATTTTAGCAGCCTCAGCAAAGTGGAAAACCAACTGTAAGGTCTATGGCTTATTTACTCTTTTCCAACTCCTCAGCCCCTCAGAGATAGTTTCAGAACCCATGTGGCTCCAAAAGTGATTTTTAAAGTAGTAATTAGCAAAATAAATGGAAACAAATGTTAGAGCTAACATTTTCTTTGTGTATGTCTCAGTGAAATCCACTGTAACACAGCTCTTCCTAAATGTTAATAATACAGTAGTTTGGTTTGATGGTTGAGAAAGACAACCTCATAGTAACTACTGCAGGTTAGATACTATGTTTTCTTTTAGTGCTTCTTTTTAAGAAATTATTTAAAATTCCTATTTCTCTAGGAAAGTGATAAATAAGAAAATGTGATACCTCAAGTAAAAATGTAGAAAACTTAATCTAGAAGCATGTATTATTTTCAGACACATAAATAACTTTTTTTTAAAGAGGTCTCTTAGCAACAATTGTTTAGGAAAATTCAATTATTTTGGTAAGAGGTCATATTATTTAGACACTTGATTTAAGAGTGTCAGGAAAACAGTCTTGGACAAGTACCATTCACAACTCTTTCTGTGGTCATGAAGAAATTAAGCACAACCACTCAAATAACATGCGAATCTTCAGATGCTCATGAATATGTGCAGTGCTGTATGTAAGAAAATGTTCTGCTGGTCCCTTTAGGGAAAAGACCAATACCATGGGACCAGTTTATTCCAGTTGAATAAGCAACTGTAACCATGCAAGGACAATTTGTAGGCTGAATGTTTTTCATTCAAATGCTGTAGAGACAGGTTATAACTAATGATCTCATTCATCGAAACCAGGAGAAAAATTGTGAATGATGTGCCTTAGAGAGGAAAGTGCTAGGGTGGCACTCCTGCTTTGCAAATACTGTGCAACCTGGTGTGTCCATTACTCACTCCAGAGCAAATCTCCTTACCACCCATGTGATGGACGTAGAGTCAAATCGTACCCCTGCATTTTGACTGGTCATAGTTGCAGTAATACGTTCCTCTGTGCAGTGCAGCAGAATAGAATACAGTTAATGTAACATAGTTAATATAATGTAATGTAATGAAATATAATACAATATGTAGCCTTTAGAATATGCAGACTCTGTGAAGAGCTCATAACAGACTTACTAGAAATCGAGGTTTTAACTTTATTTTTATTTTGTTAAGCTATACTGTTGCTTAATAGTAGTTAAAAGCCGTTCCTACATGTTCTATACATTGCGTATGCCAATGTGTAAAGCTGCCTTTTGTTCTTAATTTTTCTTGACAATCATTTCTCGATCAGCAAGTGGAAAGCTCCCTGATTATAAAGGTAAAATACAGAGGCTTCATTTCTTTCTGTCACAGTTGTCCCCAGCAATCGAGTGGCAGCGTAGCTGACACAGAATGTTGTTATCTGAGAATGCCTTTGGTATAGGGACATGGTGGTGTGAAAGAGCCACAATGGTGGCTCCACAATTATCCCAGACAGAGTTGAATCAACAAGATTCTTCATAGCTTAATTTAAGGAGAACACAGCTTTTTGAGGAACTGTTTGACCATTTAAGAATTGCCTGTTTTCAAGTGCGTCAGTCTATCCAAGACCCCTACATAGTAATGAACACTAAGTAGACTTCTGACAAAACTCATGTACTCCATATAATGCCAATGTTGTTTTAAAAGAGGTTACTCAAGCATATAAAGGAACATATATGTATCTTCTTGAAAGAGGTAAAAAGATAAATTTCAGGTCATATAAATAATGGTGCCATTTCTATTTCTATTCCAAAAGATAGACTGATTTCTCCATTATTGTTAGAAGCAAAAGTCCATTTCAGTTTGTAAGGCAAACACATGGGATTCCTCTTTGCTGCTTGGTAGTGCTCTTGATATTATATGTCAGAATCCAGCAGCAGCGCCAAATTGGAATTGCAGTAGTCTAAGACTACTTCTAACGACCGTTTCCTTCATTTTCTTACTCCTTTTTATGGCCTATTATTTGAATTACATTGAGGTTGTTGCCCCAAGTTAGAAATCAGAAAGCGTATGGATGCCTTCTGGAAAAGCTTGCTTGAAAGCATGAAGGCATTTTGCTATCCAAAAATACATATTTCACCATAATTTATCTCTGCTGAAGTCATAGTAGTGCAGTATAGGATAATTGGAGGGGGGAAAGGCTTCTGTGCTTTTTAAAATCCTTTTTGTGCTCTTTTGAAAAAAATTAGTGCATCTAATTTAGCAAGTGGCACCTGAGGCAAGCTGGAATTTGCATAGAGAGATGTACTCTGAAGAAGGTTTTGTGCAGTTTTAATATCAAATAGAAGGTGAACATGATGTGATGTGATCTTTGAAACTGAATGCAAAATACATTGTTAGCATCCTGACCTTGGGAAAATTGCATCACCATGGCATGCATGCTCGATGAGAATATGGGGAATATGTAGAAAGGTACCTTGTATAATTATGCAAATGATTTTGCAACTTGTTGGTTTTGTGAGTGTGTGGATGTAAATCTTATGGAAAACACCTGGTTTGAGACTTTGATGCATCTCTTTTTCCAGCCTGCTTCCCGTCATTCAAGCCATGCCGGGTAGTTAGAAAGTCAGTAGGATGCTTGATTGCTTTTTGCTTCTATTTTACGTGAGGTCACAGATATACATGACACGTTTAAAAATTGGGAATAGCATTGGGCTTGATTTCAGATTTAAGTGAATATTTGGAACATTCATTCCAGATGCATGGTGGAAAAAAAATTCACTGTAGACACTTAAGTGGGGGTTTAGAGTTAACTTTATGGGGAACATTTTTTCAGGTTACCTTTGGTCCTTTAAATGTAGTTCTACTCAGAGATAGTATATGGCTGCATTGCTCCTAGAGGGTAACATCCACGGTCCTAGGGGCATGGAGGAATGTATAACTTACACAGTACATTGTGGAAATTCCTCCTTGATTTTGCACCATCAGCCATTTTATTGCACCAGTCAGGGAGTGGAGCTGTGACCTTGCTTCTGTTGCAGTCCTTCTTACCCCATTTAGGATGATTTGTCTGTGCAATGATGTCTAGAAGTTTTCTGCTTCAACAAAAGGAGGAGTCCTTGCTCCCCAGCTCCATGAATTTATGTTCAATCCAGTGACAAATTTATGTTCAATCCAGTCCCCTTGGGCTGCTCAGTCTGCAGTTCTGTACCATTCAGTCCGCAGAAGCTGGGCAAAGAGAAAAGAGGGTCAATTTACAGGTTTGTTTTCTGAAATTCATACCTAAATAGTAATCTTTACTACTTATTACCGTAATTGGTCCATTGCTAGGCAATTCATTCTTTTCTCTACTTCTGAACCACTACTTTGCTTTTCTTAATGTCAAAACCTGGGCTTTGAAGGCAATAACAAATGCAGAAGAAGAAAAGCAGGAGGTGATATTAGCTGAAAAGTGCTATTTTGAATCAGGCTAAAGTATTTAGGAGTTTAATTCAAAACAAGTGATTATCAAAAACTGAAGACACTGAGAAAAATCCAGATGAGAATTTTTGCTTTAAAGTGATGTTTCACATTTTTAGACAACTTTAAGTAAATGGTATAAAGTTTTGTTTGAGTTAGATGAAAAGCTTAGGTTGATCTTTCATTTCCTCTCCACCCCCCTCCAACCAAAAAACCCACTCCCCAACAATTGTTTTTGCCATGAGAGAAAGCAAGCAATTACTCATGTCTGACCCAGAGCTAAGCATTATCTTAATTTTTCAGTTTAGTCACTCAATCAAAAAATTATTGACCTAGTGCTAATTACAAAAATTCTGATTCATATATTTAGCTGAAAACTTTGTTGGCGTTGATTATTCCTCTGCCTATGGCAGATCATTCATTTTGTGCCTTGAAAAGCACTGGGGTTTTTGTTTCCATCCACAATGGAACAGCTCTTTGTGAAAACCATGATCTAGTTTTTTCCTCAAACATGTTCAGAGCTTTGAATTATGTTTGATTATCAAATACAGAATAAGCTTTCGCACTTACTCCTGTAGGTCACTTTGCGTAATAAGTGTATAATTTCTTTCATATATGCTTTACTCCGGAAACTCAGATGTTATTTGGTGTAACCAAACTTTTGCCAATGTATTCATTGTGTTTTTCTCTGCAGTTATGTATTTCCATAATGTGCTGGTAAGCAAACAACATATATTAAAACAAAGCTAATCTCTCTTCCATCACTGATGTGATCTCAGGTCAAGTGTAATACAAGCTGTCAAGCAAACATAAAACTCCACATCAGTGTGAACAGGGCTAGAAATTGTTTGACGTCATGAATGATGTAGGGATAATTATGTGCCAAAGCTCAAAAATCAGAATACCTTCTATGCTAATCTCATTTCTCCTCCTAGCAAAATGAATGTTAAGCACTTGGGTCGTCTACTAAATTGGAATGATGCTATTTAAATTCAGTTACAAAACAAGTATTCAAAACTTTTTCCCAACAGCATTTATTCTTGTTTTCCCTTGCTTTAAACAGGATGCAGGCACCTTCAAGTAACATTCTCTGTTCTTTGTAAAAAATAATCACTCTAAAATTTTTAATCCATTAAATAGACAGACAATGGAGATGAATTAACTTATAACGCATATTTCTTCTTTATTTCATTGATCTTGTGAACTTTGTTTCTTAGGCCTCATTCATCTCTGGTGCAACAGAAGCAAGAGAATAGCATAAATATGCTGAATTTATTTCTTCATGGTCTTAATTTTTGTTTGAAAAGGCTTTCCAAATGGCTTTAATAGGAGACAGGATCATCCAGTGCTGAGAACTGAGCACTGAGATTTTCAGCATCTTCATTTTATTCTGAGTGCTAGGAGCAGCTTTGATAGTGCTTTTCAGGTGGGGACACGTGCCACAGAGCACACTTTAGCACTCAGAGGAGACAAGAAATACCCTGGCTTTTGGGAATAAGCTTACAAAATTAAGGGGTCACTCCTGCAAGATGCCGGGTGAGTTAAAGGGATTAAAAGTGGCAGATTTAGCAGTCTGCCCCACCAGCTGCAAATACTTCCATCGTTTGTAGCAGGAAGGATAACTACGTTTTGGATGATGAGTTATCCGAGACACATTTACTCAGACTAGTCTTTCCCTTCATTGTGCACTGCATCAGTAGTAATTGCTTTATGATCTCAATTGCCATACAACAGTTTGTCGTTTCTGCTGTCATTTCACCCAGTGCCTGGATGGAGCAGGGTACTGGGGGAGAACAGAGTTTGGATTAGTTTTATCCTGAAAAGCCTAGACTTTTAATAAGTGAGGGTAGAGGCTACCTTCAAACACCATGTTAGCTTTCCTAGGAACACTTGAACACCCATGCTGGGTCAGACCAAAAGTCCCTTTAGCTCTCCACCACTTACCTGACAACATTTCATAGAAGAGATCTTAATGAACAAAGAACAAAACCAGAGCAATGCCTCTCCCCTACAACTTTCTGTCTTCCAGAGAGCTAAGGCAGAGGTCAAATCTTTGACTTGAATAGTCTCCAATGGATTTTTCTTCCATTACTTTGTGTAATTATCTTTTGAGCCCTGGTACTCTTTCGTGTACTGGGCACTGAGGCAATACAATTCAAAATCAGGTATTATGTGAAAAAATCACATCTTTTTATTAGTTTCAGCTTTACTAATTGATAATTTCATTTGATAACGCCCTTCTTGGACTGTGAGAAACAGTGCGTAATCGTTCCCTATTCACCATCTTAGCACCACTCAAAATTTAATTTACCTTTTATTAGCTTCTCCTTGAAACTCTCCCTTTTCAGGTAAGGAGTCATAATCTGCACAAACTTTGTGTATTCAACTTTCCTTCAAGTGCAACCCTTTTGATATCTGCTGTTTATGTTAGTACATAACACTGACAGCCTGTGTTACGTGGTTATTGGGATGAGACATGAAAATTTAATTTTAATAGAAATGAGAAAACGTGTAGGATTCATTTTTTTCCCCTAAATTTTCAAGAATAAGATATACAAAATACGGAAATGTTCATTTTAATATAATTGTATGCTGATTTTTTTTTGGTTGATATCTTTATGATTTTACATCATAAAAGCATGAAAAGGTATCACCATACAGAGCTCCATAACGGATGCACTGAATTAATATGGTTAAGTGAGGCTTTCTTCTTTTGCTTTTTCTGTGTATTAGAACTCTAACTCAAAAATATGTTGGGGAAGTACTACCTCAAGGGCAATGTTATTTGATGGTGTGGATGAATTCTCCCATCATGTAGAAGTGCTCATGCAGCATCCTAAGAAGATGCAATTTGTTCATCCTAAGCACTACTTTTTCACAAGTGAAATGCAAGGTTACCACAGTCTGCTAAGAAAGAAAATCTGCATGTGTAATCCTGGATAATTGTGGTGTCATCTTGCTCTTCCTTCATAATTAAGTGTGGTTATAATGCTGAAGGAATGCATATTTGAGCAGAGGAAATGGGGACCATGCAATAATCTCACCAACAGTTCCATCGACAGGGACTGCCAAGCAACCTAAGTAGTTTGTGAAAAAATCCCCTTGAAACCCTTATTCCACATCACACTGTCAGGCAGCCTGCATTCAGTGTTTATTTTTTTAGTTGAGAAGGGGAGGAAGGGATGGAGGGAAAGGGCAGGCGTTTGGCTGGAGCAGCAGAAAAACAGTAATGGGAGAGGTCAGCTCTCCACTTCCAGCTGGCACAAGCGGCATCGCGCCTGTGATTTACGCTGGGTGAGGAGCGTGAGTCATGATGGAACAGGTGTAGTTTTTGAGTGTGTACACTCTCACCTCAGCCTAAATGCTGATGGGGCTCTGTTCCTGTTCTCCAACTGGGGAGCAGATTGTGAAAGTTTGCATTAGACAGGCATAATAAATGCCAGCTGTTAGAATGGGTAGTTCTTGTAAGGCCTTGGACTCCAAAGTACTTGTTTTATCACAAAACGAGAGGCAAATGTGTGTGATTAATCACTGTGCAAAACCGACAGCCACCTTCCGTGCTGTATGGATACAGTTATGCGCTGAGTAATTCCATGTGAAGGGAAAGACAAACCGCAGTGCATCTTCACTTCAGTACATCAGACTGTATAGTAACATAGTAAGTATATATAGAGTAAATAAATAGTAAATATAAAAAAAATATACCTACAAAATA
>NW_010121203.1:0-2118 GCF_000699245.1 Pterocles gutturalis
TGCTGCTGCTGTCCCCATGTGCCCCTGCGGGTGGGGGGAGCGGCTCAGCCCATCTGGCCGCGTGGCTGTGGCCGGTGCGGGGCACATCTGGCCAGGCAGATGTGGGGGATCAGCGAGGGGGTCGCTGGCAGTTGGGCATTTCTATCCCCATCTCTTCCCCTGTGGGTTGCAGGACACGCCAGCTCCCTGCAGGCTGCCATGGGGTGCGAAGGAGGGGACACACGGGAGTCCTGTCCCATCCTGGCGTGGGACTGGGGTGTGTCCTCAGCCTGGGGGGGTCCAGGCAGCCCCCAGGCCGGTTGGAGCCTGGCCAGGCAGGGAGATCTGTGTTTTCGCTTGCGGTGCCGAGCTGCGCGGGTGGAAGGACCATATGGTCCCCTCTTGTGTCAGCCTAATAAACCCAGGAATGCAGGTCAGGCGCCGCAAATCCCGTTAAGTGCAGCGGGCGCCAAGCAGAGCCTGCGACCAGGGCTTACCCCTTCTGTCCCCCAAAACCCAGCCAGAGGTGGGGGCATGAAGCCACCTTCCCCCCCAGCAGCTGCTGGAGACCAGGGCTGGGGACAGTGGTGTGGGGGCTGGAGCCTCCTGAGCTGTTTTGCTTGTCTGTCCGTGCTTCCATCCATCCTTTCTCCTTCATCTGTGTTCGTTCCATCTCCTGGGCTGTTGCGCTGTCCATCCTTCCTCCCATCCTTCCTCCCATCCTTCCTCCCATCCTTCCTCCCATCCATCTGTTGCCTCTTCTCTGCTTCCCTAGAGCTGTTCTCTTGCTGTCCAGCCATTTCTGATCTGCCTGTCTCCTGCCATACGTCCGTCCATGCATCCTCCGCTCTCTCTGCTGGTTCATCTGTCCTTATCCACCGTTTCTTCTTTGCTGCCTAACCAGCATCCGTGACTCCACACAGCCGTGCACCCATGCATCTCCTTCCTCCCCTCTCCTCTTCTCCCCACCCTCTGTCCCTCCTGGCACCCTCCCTGGGCTGGACAGGGCTGGGTTTGACCCTCTCCTGGCAGGATTAGTTTATGGCCAAGGAATGGAGGCGCCGGTCCTGTGCCTCTCCCGGCGACAGATTATAGCATCATTTAAATGCATTTTGTCTGTGGAAGGAAATAGCTTCTCTGGGTGCCGGCAATCCGCTTGCACTGAACTAATCGTCACCATCCCATTAATCTCGTCCCAGCTCATCTCTGCTCCCTTACCCCACCCGACACGGCCGGGGTGCAGGTCTGTGCGTGGGCTTGGTGCTTGGGCCACCCTGGGTGTCCCCATCGCAGCAGCTGTGGTGGCTTATCCGAGCGGAGCAGGGTCCCCAGCGCCCATCTCCTCCGCCGTGCTGCAGAGGGGAGAGGGGCTTTCCTTGCCCCCCCAGTGCACAACCTTTATTTGCCATCAGAGAATCCCCACGGCAAGGAGGAAGGAGCCTATTGCTGGGGGATCTCTGCTGTGAGCTGGGACCAGGTGGCAAATTGCAGACCAAAAAACTGGCACCCAAAAAATGGTGGGTGGCAGCGGGTGCCCCTCGCCGGGGTGGCACAGGGGCTGTCCTGTCCCCCGCCCAAGGGACAGGTGGTGACACCGGGCATGTCACACCATCCCGAGGGTGGTCTTCGCTTGGAGCTGCGCTGTGCGTTGAGTTGGATGTTTTTCGGGTGGGTTTTCTTCCCCAATGACCTGACCCTTCCCCAAACCCCAGAGGTTTAAGGGATAAAACTGATGATGTTTCAATGAGTCAAACATCGCCTCCGTCCCTCGCTACGTCCTTAGGTCCTGCTGGTACCTCGCCCAAGTGGTCAGGCTTGTGTTGCTCCAGCGGGTGGATCCTTTCACAGCTCTACTTTTCTACAAATAATCTCAAGCCTTGGAGAAAAAAAAAAAGAAACCCAAACCAAACACCTTTTCTAATTGCTGGGGATGGCAGGAGCATCGGTGGCTGTGTCCACTGGGATGCAGGGAGGATGTGATTGTGGTGGAAAGCAATCTCCTGGAGCCGGGGGAGCAGAAAGCCCCCTTACCGCTGGTTATTGCCCAGCAAGGCTGCACCCATGGGTGCTTTCTGGGGTCCAGCGCATCTCCTGCAGTTCCTGGCTCTCCTGGAGCTGGGAAGACAGCGGGGAGCGGGA
>NW_010121204.1:0-13041 GCF_000699245.1 Pterocles gutturalis
GCGGGATAAATGAAATGTCCTTTTAAATCAGGAGTGACACATTAATAAAAGGAGCACATTGTAACATGCTCGGCGCTTTCAATTACAAAATAGCTGCGAGGGAGGAGGCAGGTTTCACCCCGGCCACGCGAGCCGAGGACGTGGCCGGATGCTTCCACCTAGGCGCTTGCCCCAGGCGCTGGCAGAAAATCCCAGTTCAGCCTCGTTGGAGCATCCCATCGGGGATTTCTGCATGTGAGAGCATCCGATCGCCCCATGGAAATCTCTCAGGATGCAGCACATGGGGTTGAGCCCCCCAGAAAGGCTGAGGACCCCCCAGAAAGGCTGAGGACCCCCCGTCCAAGGGGGAACGAGAGAGCGGCTGAGTGGGCACCTGGCAGCACCCAGGGGCGAACCACCACAGCACCCTGGGGTGCCCTTGAAAACCTCAGGGTGACGGAGCCTTTTGGCATGTCCCAGCACCACAAAGCAACCCCTCCACATCTTCCCCACGTGCCTGGTATTTTTTAAGCTACATCTAAATTAAAAATAATTTTACTAATATCAAACCAGTGCTCCCATTTCCCAATTTCTCCGCTCCCAACCCTTCCCAAAAAGTGAATCTCAAACCAAAAATGGGCTTTACCCCTTTGGGACATGTCCCCAGGGTTCAGCCCCATTGGAGCGTCTCGTCGGGGATTTCTGCACTTGAGAGCAGCCAATAACCCCATGGAAATCTCTTGGGATGCAGCACGTGTTCCTGAACCCCCCGGAAAGGCTGAGGTCCCCCCATCCTAGGGGGGACGAGAGAGCGGCTGAGCGGGTACCCGACCGCCACCCCAGGGCGAACCACCACAGCACCCCTGAAAACCTCAGGGTGACAGAGCCTTTTGGCATGTCCCAGCACTGCAAAGCAACCCCTCCACATCTTCCCCGCGTGCCTGGTATTTTTTAAGCTACATCTAAATTAAAAATTATTTTATTAATATCAACCAGTGCTCCTATTCCCTGATGTCTCACCTCCCAGCCCTTCCCAAAAAGCTAAAATCAAACCAAAAATGGGCTTTACCCCTCTGGGACATGTCCCCAAGGTCCAGCCTGTCCCATCTTTGCATTTGGGGACAGTAATTTTGGAGCAGCAGTGGCGTTGCCAGGGATCAGAGCGGAGCAATGCCTCGGGATGGAGCTGGAGGAGAGGACACATGGGGATGTGGCTGCTCCAGCTGTCCCCACTGTGTCCCCCCCATCCTTCAGGTGCCGACATGTCCCCCTCGGCGGAGGTGATGGGGAGAAATAATATTAACACATCATCACTTTAATCAGTTTGTGATTAGTGGGGCTCATCCATAATTCACACCAATTCCTCCACCACCTTCTAGCACTCACTTTCCCATGCCAGGACAATATTTTGGGGTGTAAATACAAGGAGGGAGGGGGAGACAAGGGACCAAGAACCTCCCCTAACTGGCACAGGGCTGATTTTCATCATTTTCCAGGATTTAAGGCATTTGCTGCTCAAGGAGACACTTTGCCCCTTGCAGAAGAGCTGGCTGGGATGCTAAAAGATTGCAAATCACCCCCCCCAAAAAAAACAGGGAGGGATCCCGCTCCCCATCCACAACCGGAGGAAGATGATGGCTGGCACCAGGCGAGGGTTCACAGCCGCGCGCGGAGCCTTGGGGACAGGGATGTCACCCGCCGGGTGCCGAGGCTGAGCAGCATTAAGCAAACGCGCTTTGACTCGCAGCACTTTGCAACATCTTGTTCATTAAAGATTAAACGCCAGCAGTTGCTCCCGTTCCTGTGTGTGTGCAGAAAACACCTTCTTCCTCCCTCCCCAGCTCCGGCGATGCTTTATTTATGATGTTCCAGGAAAATTTACAATTCTAATGTGTTCCTGCCTCTCCTCGCTAAGCCAGGAGGGCTGCAAGGGGCAAGAACAGGCAAAGGATTCCCATCTGTCCCCATCCAGAATGGCCAAATTTTGCTGAATCTTGAGATTTTCTTCCTGGAAAGCTGCTGCATTGATTTTTTTTTTTTTTTCTTTTGTAAATGGAGAAACAAATGTTTTAACACAGGTTTAACAACAGTGAGTGGAATGGGATGTGACAGATGGAGTCGGTACCGTGCTTCCAAAGGAGACGGTCTTTTCGTAAAGGAAAAAAATGGGTTGGGGAGAGGTCGTTTGTGTTTCTAAAGGCATGAACCGCTTGAATTTTGTTGGGATTTCCAGCTTTTCCTTCAAAAAAACCAAAAGCCAAGCGCCAGCAGGGCTGAGCATCCCCAAACCCACCGCCGCCCACCCCAAAATTGAGCCAGCTCTTGCAAAAACGGGGTTGTTCCACGGAATAAAACCACGAAAACCAGCATCACCTGCAGCGAGGAAGAGCCCTGCTGGCAGAGAACAAATTGTATTAATGCTGTGTAAATAGGATATTAACGGGCCGACCAAACAATTAAGAGCCGGTAATTAAAATTCATCTTCCTTCGCGCCGCGGTGTATTAAAGTACCAACATTTAATTAGATGCCTCTTACCTCTGCCATTTGCATAAGTGGGAGGAAACCCTTTGCAGCTGTACCTCGAATTATTTCTTGTGGGGGTCGCTGGACCAAACCAGCCCCTAAATCCTTTGGGATTGCGGAGCCGGGGAGAAGATATACAGAATATATAGGGAGTATGGACTGAATATCCTTTGGTCCATTTTTCTCTAACTAAATAGGATGCAACAGGCACATTGAAGCTGACAGATCCTATGGATGCGTCTTGTTAGCTCTTTGTGATGTAAATCAATAATTTTCATCAATATATTGATCGAGCGTGGCCGGGTTGGCCTTTCAACCCCTTTTAAATCAAGATTAAGTGAGAAAAGCACTCCATGGGGGTTGCTGGGGACAGAGAGACCCCAAGGGGTCTGCTTCAGTTTGGATTTTGTGAGCAAGATGTTTCAAAACTACAAAACGATGACGCTTTACTGGTCATGTTTTGTCACCATGACCCCATCCAAAGCTTTTTATAACACAAACGTATCATGCAAAAAACCAAAAGTAAATTCCCAATGAGTTCAACGCTGGTGCCCAGTTAAGCGGGACTTTTGAACACTGCCCACAGCTTTTTTTTTTTTCCTTAAATCCTGGATTTCCCCCAGAAAAAAAATCCTAGTCAAAACTAAACAAAAAAAAAAAAGAAAGAACACCTAATTTTCTGCCGTGCTGTGGTACCCAACATCCCGGAGAGCATCTTCAACACTGAGCAATCACGTAAGGGCTTCCCAAAGAGTTCTGTCAATAAATCTTAAGAAAAATCAATTTGTAGACCAGTTTTGTCCTCATTATGAACACTACAGTCATTTTTACATTCTTAAGGGCAGAGATTGGCTCGTACACACCAGCTCCTCTAGCTAAGCCCTGGCATGGTGCAGCAACACCGTCGGCTGCAGAGAAACGAAGAGCCAGGCTCAAAGTGGATCACACTGGGCTAAAAACACATTACAAATGCTTCTGCTCGGTGGGGTTTTCACGCACATCAGTGCAACCTTGGCATGGTAAACGACCTCCGATACACAAAGGGAGAGTTTGGGCCACTTCAGAATCATCGAATCATGAAGGGTGGAACAGGCCTCAAGGATCATCCAGTCCAACTGTCAACCCAACCCCACCCAACCCACTAACCCATGTCCCCAAGCCCCACACCCACACGGTTCTTGACCCCCTCCAGGGACGGTGACTCCCCCACTGCCCTGGGCAGCCTGTTCCAACCCCTGATCACTCCTTCCCTGAAGAAATTTTTTCTAATATCCAGCCTAAACCTCCCCTGGCTCAACTTGAGGCCATTTATTTTTTTAATGCAAATACAACGGGTGTTTTGGGTCATAGAATAGTTTGGGTTGAAAAGGACCTTAAAGCCCATCCAGTGCCACCCCCTGCCATGGGCAGGGACACCTCCCACCAGCCCAGGTTGCCCAAAGCCTCATCCAGCCTGGCCTTGAACCCCTCCAGGGATGGGGCATCCACAGCTGCTCTGGGCAACATCCACAACTTCTCTCATGGGAGCTTTGGGATGCTGCGGTGTCTCCTTCTCCATCTCCAACGTCCATCTCCAGCCTCTTCTCCATCTCCTCCTTCCCACATTCCCACCTTTCCCTCTCCTGTAACTCTTCGATCGACTGCTCAAGCACCAGCTCTATGCATCACCAAGCGCTGGCTAATAAAATAGACGTAAACACCTTTTTTACAAGCTCGTCGTCACCTTTGGTGCATGTCTCCCGACAAACAAACCCGCGGCGGATAGAGCCATCCGTATCAGCCACGCGGCTTGGGCACGGACTGAAACAAACCCGGCTTTAACGTCTTCATCGCACCTTTTCTAAGCGAAGGCTCATCGGCAAGGCTGTTCCAGTCCATCGGAGCACAAGATGAGAAAGCCCATTTCTAGCTTGACTTCTTTTCCTTGCGGCGCCGAGTTAGTGCTTGTACTACATCTCCGTCAAGATGTTTGCCTGAAATCTTCAGGAAATCAGTTGTTTCAGTAAAAAGATGGAAGTTTCGAGGCAAAACAGCCGGTGCATTCAGCTGGAGCAAGCTCGTACCCTGCTACAAACACCCACGATGACCTTGGATGCATCATTTAGATACTCAAGGGATCCCTCAGCCTAAAAATCAGGCGATTTCCCCGAGAGAAACTCAGAGACACAACGTTAGTGGTGCAAATCCTGAGGTCACCAAGCCAAGGGACGCATCCTGCCCACCCCAAGAGACATGACCCACCGTGAAGCCAAACCCACTGACGACAGAGATCCTCCAGATGGTGGAGAAGCACCAGTTTGGGGGTGAATGCAAGAAAAAGGAGGTTTCAAGGGAAGCAACTGGACAACTGGGAGCAGTAGGATTTTGGGGATGAATGGGAAATCTCTTCCATTTGGGTAAGATTTCAACACCCCCAAGGCTGACGACTGAGGTTACCCCTGGACGAGCATTTCTCGACATGCACACCCATGGAGAAAGACCAAAGACCCAACCAAACCCAACAACCACTTGAGAAACAGCCGCCCAAGCCCAAAACCCCATCAATCAACCCCAAAAATGACCAGCCAACATGAAGAAGATGGGTCTCACCACCCCACGCAGCTTATCAGCAGGGCTGTGCCTGCTGCATTGATAAGTCTTCTTGATATATCACATTTTATTAGCTACTACCAGACAACCCCCCCCCGAACAAGCTGGGAATCCACGGACATAAATTAGAGACTGAATATTTATCTCCCGCCGCCGCGCAGACGTGAAGTATGTTTAGCAGCATTTACTCTAGCGCCGTAAAGTTTTATTTATAATTTCTCCCCCGTCCCACGCTGCCGGCGCGCTCAACGCATCGCCGTAAAGTCAACGGCTTGCTACACACGCCTCCGTCGCCGAACGACGCCGGGGAGGGGGAGAGGAGTAGATTTTACTGCCACATCTTCACCCTACTGATCTCACCATTAAAATAAGACACTTTAGCGCAGCGCCGGAGCACCCGGCTGCGGTTTAGAGCTGCTAGAATTGTCGGCTGTGACCTGCGATGGGTCATTGGGTTTGGTTTTTTGGAAGGGGAGGATGTTTGTCATCGTTACGTCACTCATTGGTCTTGTTCCTTTATCCTCATTTACGGGTTATTTAAGGATTTGGCCATCCTGAGGGCTCTTTTTTTGGGTTTTCAGAGTCCTCAATGATGTCTTGTCCCAGGAGAGGAGGGAAATCGAGTCTGGCAGAGCCAAATTCCCGCAAAAATCCAGTGCCACCGCAGACTGGGAGCAATGGCTTTGCCAGCACCTCTTGGCCTCCTCTCAGCTGTGCAAGCAGCAGCCGCTGCCAAAATAACGCCCAAGACGCGTCTGGGTCAACCAGGGCATCAGATGCCCCATTTTTAAAATTGAAATGGTGATCTTCATTTGCATATATGCAAATAGGGGCCGATTGCCTGCAGCACTGACTGTTGGAAAGACCCCACACCAGCTCTTTAAGGCAGAGTCCTCTAAACCATTTGAACCCCAAATTTAATCCCATCCCATGAGCTAAAGGCTCACGGATTTTGGACAGGAGATGCCACCCACCCTCGTTCACGCTGCGTCATACCAGGTTCCAATCACTCATCCCTCCCCTCTCGCCCCAGATTTTCCCTTCTCCCATTAGGCAAACCCAGTTCCTGCAGGATTTCTTGCTCTCCCGCAGATTTCCTCCACAGCAGCTGGCTTTTCCATAAAGCTTTCCACCCGAAACTCCTGCCACCCCGCTGGTCTCGCAATAATTCCCTCCCGCGTGCCACTTCTGCGAACGACTCCCAGGAGAGATTTGCTGTCTCCTTTTTCTAAGAGCGCCTCATTGCAGATCCTAATTAACCTCCAGACCTGTTAAAAAAACCCAATTCTTTCTTATTTTACCCCATTATCGCTTTACCAGCTCTTCCCCACGCTGCACCAAGGACCGCTCCTCTGAGCGGTATTTCCACGGGGACTCGCAGCGGGGTCTTGTCTTTCCCCAGCAAATCCCCAGCTCGCCGGACGAGGAATTTTCCTACAATCCCACTTTTGCAAAGCAGGAACCATCACCAGCCACCGAATTCAACGCAATGCCTCCGGGACGGTGCAGCATCCCCCCAAAACGTTACAATCGAGCATGATGCCTCCCCAATGCCTGAGCACACTGTGGGATGATGCTCGGGTCCAGGATGGAACCTGCAACCTTAACAACCTCCCCAGGGCTTGTGCACGCTGAAAATTCACACCCTCCTCTGCTTTTTCAATCTTTTTCATCAAGTAGCATCGCAGTGAGGGCGGCGGGATCTGCTAATCTCCAGCAACCCCCCCAGCCCAGTGCAGATGTGGGGTTTAATCCGGAATTAAGTGCAGCCAGAGAAGGAGACACCGTATCGTAATCCTGCGCTGCAAAGGACTGGAAATGGGATTTTTTTCCCCTGCTGGATCCTTTTTTCCAGCGACAGGCTCAGCTTCTATCCCAACACAAGAGATTCTCCATCAGCTGGATCCTTTCGGGCATCTCTCCCTGTGTTGGCATCAGGAAGATGCAACATCTGGATGCTGCCCCCAAATACGGGGAATTATGGAAAATTTCACCTGGGAAAAAAAATTAAATTCAAGGGTCTTGTCTCCAGCCAGCGCCGAAAGCTCTGATAAGCAAAAACCATCCCGGCGATGTAATTCAGGAGGAAAAAAGCAAATTGTTTGTATCCAGGCTGGCTTGTTAGAGCTCCAGACTGAAGCTGATGGATTAGATACAGATGTTGAAACCTGGGAAAAAAGGTGTCGAGCCCCCGGCAAAGACAGATCCGCGTCTGGGGGGAGCTGCTGGCAGCAGCTGATGGTTTTGCCGCTGCCTCGCCGTCCGTCGCGGTGAGGATTACGCCACCGGTGGCTAATTATTTGAAACGGCGGCTCGTGGTGTTAATCTAGGCTGGAGCGTAATCCCAGCCAGGGTTAATTAGCGGAGCTGAAAGCAGGGAGCTGCTCGGAGGATGCGAGTCCTGCTCCGTGCCTCAGTTTCCCCACTTGTAACAGGAAAGGCGAGATCCTTTGCGAACCCGTTTGAGACCCAGCAAAAATCTCATCCTGGAGGGGTTATTAGAGAAGCTATTCCCCTAAAAAATAAGCATAGTTTCGGATCTTCCAACCCAAAACCCCACAATCCTCCTGAAACCTTCTCTTCTTCCAGCTTTCACGGGAGATATGCAGGCTTGGGGTGGGCAGAAGGGGGAAAAAAACTTAATTTCACTGAAAAACGAGTATGAGGATTTAGGTTTAGATATTGCTGTCGAGTTTCCCAGCAAGTGAAGAGTCCCGGTGAGGTGCTGGCGGGGTTTTGCCGTGCCAAGCCGGCCAAGGTGGCCCAGGAGAAGCAGGTGACAGGGACCCAGAGGATGGATTTGCTTATTTATTTCTCTCTCTGCAGGAAATCCAATCATCCCGTATTTCTGATGGGTGACAAACGAGGCAGCCATCCATTCCCCCTCTCCCTCCCCCAGTGTCTGCCGTGAGCCGTCTCTGCCCGCACCATCGATTCCCGCACCGTGTCACCGGAAGAGGATTAGTATTAATAATTTTTTTCTTTTTTTTTTTGGCCATTTTTATTCTGAACAACTTCTCCAAAGACACAACCTCAGGGCAGAGGAAGGGGGAAAATAAAGCCTGGTGCAGGGCAGAAGTCCCAAATGCTACAACATCCACTTTTTTTTTGTAATTTAGGGTGTGATGTGCAGATTTTACCCCAAAAATGACCTCAGGGGAGCCCAGGGCACCGTTGTTCGCTTAGTTAGGGGCTAAAAAGCAGCTAAAACCGCCCTGATCCTTTCCTCCAGCGCTGGAAAACTTTCTGTACTTGCGCAAGGGACGGCACTGGGGGCCACTGGTGTCTTCTACTGGTGGTGTGTGGGGAAGGGGATGGAGGGAGGGGTGGAAAGAGCAACAGAGGGAAGGATGGAGGGATGAAGGAAGGGATGGATGGAAAAATAGAGGGATGGAGGGATAAAGGGATGAAGGAAGGGATAGATGGAGGAATAGAGGGAGGGATGGAGGGATAAAGGAAGAGGTAGATGGAAGGATAGCGGGAGGGGTGAAGGAAGGAAAGGGTGGAAAAGTAGAGGGATGGAGGGATGGGTGGAAGAATAGATGGAGGGATGGAGGAAGAGATAAGTGGAAGGCTAGAGGGGTAGAGGGAGGGATGAAGGAAGGGAAGGATGGAGGGATAAAGGAAGGGACAGAAGAATAGAGTGATAGAGGGATGGAGGAAGGGATGGATAGAGAGAAGAAGGGATGGATGGAGAAATAGAGGAATAGAGAGAGGGACAGAAGGATGGAGGAAGAGGTAGATGGAAGGATAGAGGGATGGAGGAATGAAGGAAGGGATGGATGGAGAACTAGAGGGAGGAAGGAAGGGATAGAAGGATAGAGGGATGGAGGAAGGGATGGAGGAAAGAACAGAGGGAGGGAAGGAGCAACAGAGGGATGGGTGGAGGGAGGACGGAGGAATGAAGGGAGGGACAGACAGAGGGATGGGTGGATGGGACACACACCTGCACATCCTACATTGTAACAGACACAGCCCACAGGGATTTCCAGCTCTGGGCTTTGGCGCTGGCCCAGAGACACCCTTAAACTCACTCCTGGGCACCGATTCGACCGAGGCGGGGGCAGCCTCATCCCAACCCGTGCTGGGTTTAGCAGGATTGCTAATCTGAAGCTCCCCTCTTCTCCCCCATTTACGCTCCATGATTAATAATCCCTTTGCTCTCTCGGTAACGCCGCGCCGCTAATAAGATTAAAACATATCTCCCTCTTCCAGCGCCGATTCCTAACGCTGATTTACCGTTACTTCCTCGCTCGTACGCAGAGGATGCACGCGGCTGTTACCTTAATCCTTCTGCATCTCCGCACCGTTGAGAAATCACCGCTAATTAATACCTTTCTGTCTCCCAACTGCTCCCAGCTATCAATACTTGTCTGGCTTTTTTGCTGCCCTGATAGAGCAAAGTCCCAGCCCTGCTTGCTGCTTTAGCCCTGCAGAGGGGATGTTGGCATTTTAGGGTTTTTTTTCCCCAAAATTATGATACCCTGGAGGTCCTCCCACCCCAGGCTTGTTTGCCCTGAGATGGACCAAAGCAGAAAAATGAGAGGATGCTTTTCCAAGCATCTTTTCCTGGGGATGTGCCAATCTCCATCCGTGACTCAAATCCCTCCATGGGGTGACGTCTCCCCGCGACTCCACTTTCCTGCATCCATCAGCTATTTCTGCAGCACGACTTCACAACATCCCCCAGCCCGTTTGGATATGGAGCATCCTTTAGATAAACCAAACAGCCACATTTTCCACCTCTTTTCCTATTTGCCTCTTCTGACAAGAGACCCTGGACCAGCCCAAGCAGTCGGATGCTTTGGGAACAACAACGACAGCAGCAAGAGCTTGGGAGGGAAAAAAAAAAAAAAAAAAAAAAAAAAAGAAAACCCAGCAGAGCCTCTGATCTGATGAATGTGGCAGGGGAGGCCGATGCTCTCCTTTTAATAAAACATAACGAAGCGTAGGATCATAAAATATTTCCTTTAATTCAGTGCTCCCGCGAGGGTGGGTAATAGAGGCTGGGTAATGCGGTAGGTTTTCCTCGCAGCTCGCCGCGGGGGGAGAGCACTGCTGGCGTCGTTAAACAGCCTATTTGCAAGCCCAGTAAGCGCTCTTCATCCCATCCCCATCCCATTTGGGGGGGCAGGGAAGGGGAAGCTGTGCACATCCCTCCTCCTGCGCCTTTCGGGGGGTCCCCAGCTCCCAGAACTGCATCGTTTTGCCCTTGGATGGGCTTTGCAGGGTGGAAAAAGGTCAAAAAGCAAATTAAAAAGGGCTGTTCAACTCCCATCCTCATCCTCAGTGAGTACAGGGGTGGCTGAGCACGTGTGTGTTGCATATATATATATATATTTAAAAAAAAAGAAAAAATACATATATGTCTCCGAGGCGCTGTGGCAGAAGTGATTAACATCCCTGCGTTCCAAATCTCTCTGCATCTGCTTTGTCCTACACCCGGCACTAAATATAACCATTCAATATGCTCTCTCCCTTCGCCAGCGAGATAACATTGTTGAAATAAGCCCTTTCCATTTTCAAGAGTCGGGTGGTTTTCTCGCGGCGGGGAGCTTTGAGCAGATCAGGAAGTGGGATGAGGGTGGTCCAAAGCCACGAGCATCCCTAAGATGTAAACGCCCAAATCCTGCTCCCTCCAAATCATTTCCCACCATGAAGTCGCCCAGATACGGTTTCCTACTCTAAAAATAAAAAAAAAATTAAATTAAAGACACATTTCTAGGAGCAGAAGGGTTTAATTTGGAAACTGCGCTCGCCTGCTCTTCCTCGAGCATTGCTCCGCTCCCACGCCGCTGCTATAATTACGGCGGCGTAAATTCACTTCTCTGTCAGGAGGAAACCCAACAATTTCCAGCCAGCTTGCATACATCAACCGCTCGCCAAGAACTTCCTTCCAGAAGCAAGAAAAAAGCCGTAGTAAGCCGGCTTTAAGACACAAGTGCAGCTTAAAAAGAGCCCCCTTGGCCAACACTCATAGAAAATAGCTCGTCATCCACTTGCAAGGGGAAGATGGTCCAAGCTGGAGATTCTTCTCCATGAACGATGGTTGGAAGCCAAACCACCAGTGTCATCGCTCCTGCTGGTGACGCATCTTTTGCTTCCTTCCTGGAGCAGTATCTACCCATCGTACGGTGTTTCTCCATCAGCACATCTCGTCTGTTTTTCATCCTACACGGAGAAAATCCCGCTCCCCAGCAGCTGGCTGGATATATTTTGGGGTGCTGGGCAAGGTGAAGTTGCCCAAGTGATCTGAGCCACCACGTCCTTCTGCAACGTAACTTGGTGGGGATATCTTTAGGAGAAAAGCAAAAAAAACCCAACCACAAACCAGCCAAATTCAACCACCGGCTCTTGGGATGCTCTCGGTGGTCCAAGCAGGGCACGGGCGAAGGACGGCCAAGCCTGCGCGTGTGGTCCTGTTCTTCTAATGGCTTGTGCAGGAGGCAAATCCGCAGGGAACGAGGCTTTTCTGGGATTACAATACAAGAAAGAGGCTTGATGGAGCAGGAGAAGGTGTCTCAGATCATGGTACATCAAGGGACTGCCTGAACTCAGGCTAGAAATCTTCCCAAGTGCGACTTTAGAGCCAAGCTTTGAACGCTGCTCTCCAGAGGTGCAAAGCTGGGATGGAAAACTCAACCACGTGGCCACTAAAATCCCCTTCCAGACCAGTTCCAAGCAAACCAAGGACTTTTTTTCTTTTTTTTTCTTTTCAGAAGGAAAGAAGCAGCCAGTGGCCCACTTGTGATGATGACGGTGCTCATCTTGACGAAAGGTTTTGCTGTGATACAGGGAGCTCAGCCCAACCACCTCAAAACTGGGGTGACCCAGGTGCTTTTGGTGACACCTGTTGAGCTGGATCCTTTTCTCCCCCTCCTGCTCTTATGGTCCATCTCAGCCCTCCCAGCAAGGAGCCAGCGGCTCCCAAAGCCATCATTTGGCACCCATGACGATGGCAACCACCAGCCAAAATTGCCTCTTCCATCATCTTCCTCTTTTCAAGTATCAGCGCAAAGAGCAAAACACACCTTGGGGATCAGCCGGGCGTCCTCCCCAGCACAAGCACCACCAAAAGCAACGTTGCCATCAGCAAATCCAGGGTTATCCATGAAATCCATCCCCGAAAAAAGGATGGAAGTCCACCTAGGAGCCAACCCAAGTGCCACCCACCACGTCCCCCTGCCACCCTGCATCCCACCCAGCACTTTGCTCTCCTGGCAAGAACCAAACCCTCAACACAGAGCATCTCTGCACCGCTCCAGCCTCTCCCCGCAGCTTCAGATCCCTTTGCAAAGAAATAAATGAGGATAAATACACGTGGAAAGTGGGCACATCCCGGTGGAGGGGTCTCCAGCTCCGATTTTCCCTGTCCTGGCGGGATAGGATGCAGCATCAGGATTTATAAACATGCACAGGGAGAAGGAGCGGGGCTGGAATAATCCCCTTCACCCTCCCCTCTGAAGTATACTGTTGTAGGCATTATATAAATGGGAAATTATCCTGAGGTTTGGGCAGGAGAGGAACTAAATCCCTGCCTCCTGGCATCAGAAGAGACAAAATGTGTGGTCTGGAGGCTGGGCAGGGCTCGGCGATGCCGTGTTTCCACCTTCACAGCCCCTTTCTGTTGGGTTGTAACCTCCCTCCGCCGGGAAATCTGCTTTTTCCTGATGTTCCCCAAAGCTCCTCGGAGTCGAGGGCTAAACCCTGCAAAGCCAGGACCCAAAATCCCAACCTGGGGTGGTCTCCAGCAGGCAGGGCTTTGCTAGGCTGGGAAAAAAACTCCTTCCCTCCTTCAACCCTCCCTCGCTGGGGATGTCAGGATCCTAATTCACAGTAGTTTTGCTTCTAGCTCATTAAACCCCTAACTGTGTTTCAAAAATCCAGCTCCAGCGCTGGCTTCTGCTGCAAAGACGCGCCTACCCTGGGCGTTCACCCTGCGAGATGCA
>NW_010121204.1:13053-13293 GCF_000699245.1 Pterocles gutturalis
GGAGGAGGGTCACCCCAAAAAAGCTGGAGGTCACCCCACTAGAGGAGCACATCGGTGGGGCTCTGACGCGGGTTTTAGGGGGTTGAGCCCCATTTTTCAGCCAGCGGAGAGCGAAAACAAGTGGGGCAAGCACTTTCCCCTGCTCTGAATGGCTCTGCAGACCCTAAAAACATATATTTTAAAAATCTATATTTTTTAAAAAATATATATGATGAAGCTTTGAGCAACCTGGGTTAGTGG
>NW_010121205.1:0-281 GCF_000699245.1 Pterocles gutturalis
GCATTTTCATCCCTTGCCCAGCGCCCCTTGTGCAGCGCTGCATCCTGCCTGGCTGCAGGAAGCAGATCTTGCCCAAAATGTTTAATTTTTAACTTAATCTCAAGGTGATGCTGAACATCATGATGCCCATCACAGGCATGGGTCAGAGCCGGGACCGGCTGCCCGGCGGGGTGGGATGGGGTCCCCCCAGCTGATCCCCCACTGCCAGGATGAATCCTTCCAGACCCCGCTGCGCTGCCTGCGCAGGCTCTCATAAATATTTACCTTTGAAAGAAGCAGCG
>NW_010121206.1:0-29145 GCF_000699245.1 Pterocles gutturalis
CGTCTGGCGGAGAGCCCGGGGCCCTGGCACAGGTGCAAGTGCGTGTGTTTACGGGCAGCTCTCCTTTTGGCATCGTGACTAGAAGTTTGTAGCAGTGATGTAGGGAGAAGGTTCACTAAACCCCAGATAATTTGTCCTTTCCCTCCCAGGTGTTTCCCCCTATGCTTTATTTTCTAAGAGCATAAGTAATGTTAAGCAGTAGGTGTAGCTATTTTGCTGTAAAAGTTTTCCCTGGTGGTCTTGGTTGGTTAGTCGATTTGATCTTTTGCTGGTTGGTTGGGGGTTTTTGTGTCTCCTCTTTACCCCCTTCTGCTTCCTGTCCTGGTAAAAGAAAAAAAAGCAACATACCCACCGTTTACTTTTGTTTGTATGCCTCTCTTGTCAAAGAGACACTGTAAAGGTTAAGGAATGATACTTGAGAATTGCTCTGAGTTTAAAAGTACTCTATAAAGTTTACCCAGGCTTCAGCTCATTGAGTTTCCAGACATTGTAGTAACATTTATGTCTGTAATGTTCTCTGGACCCAAATGGTGACTTGGGCTATCCTAGCCAGCTGTCTGGAAAGAAGGCAAATCATAGAATGGCCTGGGTTGAAAAGGACCTCAAAAATCATCTAGTTTCAACCCCTCTGCTGTGGATTTGGATTTGTGAATATAAGTGGGTGGAATAAAAGCGTATAGATAGAAGAATCATGCTTTCTGGAGACACACAAAACAGACCCTCTACCAGAAGTCCACAGGAAGGGAATGGTATCTTTTATGTGGTGGTAATTCGCCATATTTATGGATAAAACTTTTTTGTATTTCACACATACAGCCAAAGTAACTTCAGTACTATTCAGCATTTCCTTCCTGTGGAAAAAACACACCTTTGAAAGCCTTGAGGCTAGGTATGGTTGCAAAAGCTGTTGTGTGTCACATCTGGGACCGTAATACTTACACGCTCTCAAAGTCCTTTCAGAGAAGTCTGCCTTGACCTCATAGCAAGGAGGCAGCTGGGCCTAACAAATGTGAGAGAAAGCATCAGGCAGCTCTGTCTGAGTTCTGAAACAACACCTTTTGATTCGGGCTGTTTGGCTTTCTTGAGTGAAACTGGAGGAAGAAGGGGAGTGTAAACTTTTCTTAGGCATCAGAAACCATTGAAAACCAGGGAAATAAAAGCATAACGTGATTGCTACCATTCTCAGCAGAAGTCACCTCGTCACTCACATGGGCCAGTAAATTCAATGACTGTGTTGCAACTATGAACAAAAGCTGCTTTATACACAGTTCTCTGTGACCCTAAGTTCAACCAGTGTGTTGTTACAGCAGCTTCCTCAGCTGCTTGTGCAGTCTTTCAGTATCAGTGGAGGACAATACCACCTCAAATTGCAGCTTCTGCAAAGGAGCAGTTAACAAACCCTTCTTCTAAAGTGCATACTAAAGGGTATTCAGATACACCAGTTCCAAATAATACTACCAGTGGCTCTCTTAAACTGTGCTTTAACTGTGCTTTAACAACTCAAGTATTGTAAGATGCTCCTGCCAGTAGTACTTCATGAAATAAGATAAAGCACCTAACCATTGGTGTGCTTTCAGCAAGCTGTCAGGACTTTCTAACCAACAAATGTCTCCAGCAGCAGAGACATTAGTACAGACCACTTCTAGCAGCAGTTTGAGTAAAGGTGGCTAAACCAGAACTGTGCTGAGACACCATTTACTGGTGTGGCACCATCGTGGGGAAAGGTAACATCCAGCTGCAAAGAGAGAACAGCTTGAGGCAGCAATTTTTTTATACCACTTCCAGCTAGATCTCTGAAGTATGTCTGATTTATTAACTACTAGTTAATAAATAAGTACTGACCTACCATGTCTGCCCTTCACTCTGACTATGAAAGCAGCAGCAGATTTTGTGTGCAGTTTGCCAGTGGAAGATATCTATATGAAGAGGGATTCTTAGTAGAACAGTTCTGCTTATAAAATTGCTTAGAATAAACTGTTAGCAGCAGCAGCACACTGCAGTCAAGGAGGGGTTGTTTTGCTTTTTGAATAGAAAAGTCCTACTGGTTAGGTTAATTCAGGTATTGGGGAAGAACATATACAAATGGGAGTTAGCAAAATCTGGAATGAGATGAGCAGAATCAAGTCAGAATAAAAACTCTCTTTAGCATACTGTTAATAGTGCCAAAAATGGATCAAGGTTTCTTCCCTGCCTTTGTCAAATGCCTTTGTGGAAAAGTAACTGGCTTACATTTCAGGTGGCTTTTGGCATAGATCTTGATATGGAACTAAACAACTGATGCACATTGGTTTGCTACAGGCTGTATGACATTCTATATAATTGAACGCTTTGGACAAGCCAAATTAAGTACACTTCAAATAAGTCGATACAGAATGTATCTTACTTACTTGGTATCATTCACATTGTGTAGAAAATGACCTTACAGGAATAATAAACTTCATTTATAACACTTCTTACACCCATGTTTTCTTACAGTACCCAGTATTTCTGAATTTCTCCTACATATCAGCTATGCTTCATGCTTTGAGGTCTGGACCATAGTACTTTGGAATGCTGAACTAAACTTCCATTGGTTAACTAATCAAACCACTTTAATTAAACCAACAGCAACAGAGGTCGAATTCTGCAGAGTCTTCCTGGTAACACTGTCTGTGGAAAAGAACTAAGATAACCTGTTGGCTATATAAACGGTTAGTTGGTGTGAGATCCCTCTAGAGGGAGATGTCCCTCTGCAGATCATTTTCTTGTGCATGCGTGGCTGGAGCAAGACCTGTTTAGTCTCAGTAAGGCACCAGCTACGAAATGAAGTCTTAATCTCAATTAACAAACCAATTAGGAGTATTCTGTAAACATATGTGTGGCTGGTCACTGCTGCAGAAAATTTATAGTCTTGTTTGGTAGGATGCATTGCAGGAACCAGTACTGCACTCTACTAAGCTGTGGGTCTTTACTTTAAATTAAAGGATAGGGAATGACTGAACCATAACTTGCAGCTGAACTTCCTGAGAAAAATAAGCTATAGGATGCAACTTTTCTATCTTTATCACAGTTTTGTGTGAAATACCTGTTTTAATCATGGTATCCAATAGTAATTTTGATATTCTAGCATCTATTACTCTGTGGGTCTTCAGCAGTTAAAATAATATTCTGCATTTCTATGCATGAAACAGCGCCTGCACATACTAGAGAGCCATAAGATATATGACCCTATGAGATTAGGCTTTTGTCTAGGTTTTGTGTAACTGCCAGAACATCCAAATGCATTAGCATACTGCACAGTATTTAGGGGAAAACTTGCAGAAGTAGGTTTTGCTGGTAATGAATTGACACCAATAATTCCTAGAGGTCAAAGACTGCATGCCCTCTCACTGACAGCTGTTAGCCAGCTAAATCTGTAATAAGAAATGATTGTTAAAATTAGTAAGTATATTACTATCTGTATTTACTGGGAACGTGACAGCTACTTAATTGAATTGAAACTTCAAAACATTAGTTTCTTCTGCAGTCTGAGACACACTTGTTACTTAGTTCTGTTGCTGATAATTAATTGCGGTCTTATGTAAAAAGCGTAAGTTGAAATAATTTTTATCTCAAAATCAATAGTACCACAATCTAAACTATCCAGCTAAATAAAAATGGAAGCAATTCCGATATATTTGTAACAAGAAAACAAATTTATTGATTTTAAAAGACAAGACACAATTTCATTTTGAAAAACACAAGAAAGCTAGCCTGAGTTCAAGTCTGAAATATTCAGAAAAATCCTACTGTCTTTAGTATGTTCCAGTCATTTTTTAAAACAACACACTAAAAGTTAATATATATTTTTATAATTATAAAAGTTCCCCAGTTATTGTACAGTACACAATACAAATTGCCCACAAACTATTATTTAGCTCCTGCCAGTTTTGAGAGGACATGATATACTAAAAGATTTAGCATTTATCACAAAAATCACATCAGGAAATACGTATTTACAAAATCAAATACATTATACAAAAAAAACCATCACGTTATTCTGTAAAGATGTCTTCTTTAAATAATTAAAAAGTATATTCAACTGTAGTCAAAAAACTGGAAAAGAACATTACATTATCTCACACATACAATCTACAAAAAGTTGCTTACCTCATTTACATAATATATTAAGTCAACAGGAAAATAAAAGTTTGAATATGTCCTACTGTTATGATGTTTCTGTGCTGTGGGACTAAATAATGTAATCTGCCACTTACTAAGTGAAATTTAAATGATGGCACTTAAAAAAAAATACAGTATAAAATAAATGCAACAAAGGAAGTTTCCTAGAAGGTAAGAAAGCCCTGAGCAATGATAAAGTTACTGATTGGTAGCTCTAGAATTAACCTAATTAAAGTTTATCACCTCAGGCACAATTTTCCAAGTTTTTGAAAGGCACTCGAAGTTTTTTTTAACAGCCTCATTGGTTATTAACTGTAAATCCAAATTTTCAGTGAAGATGAGTGGAGATGGGCAACTTGCTTTGGTACAAAGGGATATTTTCCGAGCATATTTTAAATTGCTTAATTGGGTTACTTTAAGATGGATATTTAATGTTTAAATACAAGGCAATCACTTTAATATCTTATTGAAGGGAACTTTATTTGGGGAACCCTTTAAATATCCTTTGTGTAAAAAGCTCTTGCTGGTATCAGTGAGTCAAAAAGGATTGAACTGAGCTCCTGGTAAATACCAATCTGTCCGAGGTTGTTCCTCTAAGGTCTCAATTCCTCTTACAAAGACATTTATTTTTTCAGGGTAAAATTAATCCAGAACTGAAAACTCCCATAAGATGTTTGCACCATAATCGAGAAAGTGCTTAAGAACATACAGAGAACATTTTCCTGATTCAGATTTAAGTGAGGCTCATTTCATGCTCATAGGCTTGTTCTGGGCTTTCTTTTCTACAGTGAATTTCAGCCTTAATAAGCAACATACAAGAACAATTCTTACCAAATATTTAACTACTCAGGGCTTCCAATCCCAAAACGCTGATTTATTTTTGCAACAGGAAAAGGAAAAAAAAAACCAGAATACAACAAGAGTTAAAATGACCATTTTCAAACTAAGGCATATTTTACTTCAAACAAACACTAGGCAGTCACTTTGTAAGTGGCTTTTACTATTTCTTAGTTAAACTGGTAAATTAAACTCAGGTCTACTGGCACATAAAATCACTAGCAGCAATGATCAAGGCATGCAAACTCAGAAGCATTTACAGTAAATTATGAATAAAAAAAGTTGTTAAATTAAAACCCTTTGAGTATTGCATTTGTGTTAATTAATTATCCATGAATTTGCATTAACTGACTAAAAATGTTTACAACTTACTTGCACTATACTACTGACATAATTCCATTAAATAACTTAAAATAAGACACCTTCTTTTTGCTCTCAGCTAGACTTCCATAAGTACAGCTGTATTTAGTGTTTGGTGACTGATTGATATTGCAAGAAATCAGCAGAAAATGTATTGTACTCTCACTTATTCAGGTGGCGTTTCTATCTGTAAGTTCAAAGAATCTCTACTTGCTACTACACTTGTTCCCTTGTTCTTGTAAGCAGTATTTGTAAGAACAAAGGGGCTTTTTAAAATGGCAAAAGGCTTGTGCAATTTCTAGGTTGCTTTTAAAATTCTGACATTCAATGAGGGCCATCAAAACTGTACCCCTGTAGATGAAGATGAATAAAATACCTTTATCTTTTAGCTAGTCATTATGCAGTGACTGAGTTTTAAAAGGAATATCAATATAATCGTGCACTTTTTGTTGTTTATCAAAAACAGTCCCAAAAATTAAATGCAAACATACCAAATATTCTTCAAAATTTCTTCTTCTTCACTAAGCCTTCTTTTAATCCTAAAGATTCTCTTTCACAGTACAAGAGTATTCTAATACTAACCTATCTTCAAAATAGTCCGAATATATTCCCTAAACCTTTATCTTCTAAAGGCATCTTAAAGGAGACCACTTCATAACCGTAGAAATACATGGTTGATTTTCTTAATATATTTAAGCAGTTATGAAAACAAGAGAGCTGAAGTACTGTTTTCTATTAGACAGTACACATCAATATCAGTGAATATTTTGCCTACATCTATTGAACCTCCTATAACAAAAACACTCCTGTATAGTATGCAAGTATTTACTTTAGAAATAATAAAAAAAAATTCTACAACACTATCAGCTATTTCAACGTATATGCTCAATGGACTAATTAAATTATCTAAAAAGCTTTGTTCCCATCATGTTACTTACAATGCTCAAAGGGTTAATGCAAGGCATTATATAAAATTAATTTTCTAATACTAGAACTAAGCACTGTGTGTTTATGCTTCTATTCCAGTTTTTATTGTTTGTCTTAAATCACCAAACAAATTAGCAGAGATACTAGAATTCCATTTATTGGTTTGTTTTAGACCATACACAAAGAGGATGTCCAGTTAGAGAGACAAGGACCCAATTTTCAGAAATTCATACTGCTCTTTCAAATGAATGTCTTAAACTCTGAAATTATTGTTGTATGTAAGTACCAAAACATAATTATATTATTAATAAATCTATTTCTCATCATCACTTTTATGGCTATTATTGGTTGTTTTTATTTTGTAAAAACCTTCTGAATTAAACTGGAATGCAGAGCATCTCTAATATAAATTTTTTTCTAAACAATGCAGATGTCAATTGGGGAGAATGACAAAGATATCAAAACATTCCTCCTAGGGAAAAAAAGGTGAACAAAACAGGTGGTTTGGATATTTAAAAATACCTTGCTTCAAATTAAATTTGCATATAGACCTATACATTCCTGAATGACAGAACATTATCTATTTTCTTATTTTTGAACTAATGGGAGTAATGCTGTAAATCATCATCTTATAGGTAAATAATTTAAAATCTATTTTCCAAATTTTTATGGAACTTTTTTAAAAGAAGGTGCTTAAAGCATGCTACAGTACCAGAGCAAAACACAGAAATAATAATTGAAAACAGAAAAAAAACCAAACCCACCACCCAAAACCCTTTGGAACTGATTTACCATGAGAAAGATTAAAATCTACCAAGAAATTTTAATAAATATAAAACTTTTGGAAATTGGGCCCTGTGTTTTGAAAAGGTAGTTCAACAATACCCATTCCCCCACACCGTTCACTGTGCTATTTGTGCTAATGGGGGAAATGCCTCTAAAATAATTATTTTGGATTTCATGTCAAGATTAGATAAAACACACAAACCTTATCAACTCTCCTAATGTCTACCCTGTGGATACATGCTATACCTCTCCAGAGCACTAACAATAGGCTTCAGAGCTGGTATGGCAATGCAACCGCATGCTACACATTACAGAATATGGACTGAGGTATTTGTACTTCTGTAGTTTGATGATTACTAAAACCCAACTATTAAATAGCAAGAGTGTGCAAAATGTTTTATCTAAGTGTTTGATTAAACTTTCAGTAAATGTAAAAACAATACAGAAGACCTCCAAACCTGTAAGTATACAACACAGCTTAAAGTAATGTAGTTATAAAAAAAATCTAGTAAAATCTTTAGAGTTTAAGCATAGGAATACAGACTCCATTCAGTTTTCTGAACCTGGGATAATTCCAATTTGTTTTGATAACTCATTGTTTTTAGAAGCTATGAAATACATTCCAAGTTTGTATTAAGATTTTTGTTCAGTTTTGGTTTGCACTTTGTGAACAGTGAACAACTGAGTGGAGTGGGGAGCTAAATAATGAAAGATACTCAGGTCCCACCTCTTTTAGCAATCTAGATTTACCTATTACAATCGTACTCTTTTCTCAGCAACAAGAAATCCAACATTAAAACAAGAAAGGACAATAATAAGAAAACATTATAGATCAGTCAACACAAAAATTGAAACAAGTGCTAAAGTACTAAAAAGAGCTGAAAATGAAAAAAAAAATTATTTCACTTTATTCTACTTGTAAACATCTTATAATGCACGTTGAAGGGGAGTAAATATCACAGCTTAGTTTTAGCATTTTTGGTGAAGGGTACAGATGTGCTGATTTTAAAGAAAAAATCAGGACAAACTGAGTGATATATGTTGTGATAACAAAATCTGTAATGAGATTTAGTGCATTAACGAGTTTAGAAATAATGACTATAAACCTCACTTTCACTTTTTACTGAGGCAAAAGCCATCTACTGACATTAGTAGGAATGATGCCTACATAGAATGACCAGGATGGGTTCACCTCCCAGTTCTGCAAAGGAATTAAAATTCAGTTTTGTACACCAATAGTGTTAAGACATTTTAGTTGATGTGCAGCTGTATTTGGAGCCTATGTAAACTATAGCAACAAACCTGTTTGCTGTAAATACGCTGTTCCTTTTACATGCTCTTCTCCTATTTGGTATATATGACTTTGAAGTAATTTTCAGACACACCAGATAAACCAAAATAAATGAAGCCCTAATTTTCTTACACAGTCTTTTCTGTAAAGTTGATCTTTTTGTGCTCTCCTTCACTTTTTGGCTTTTTTGCTTATTTAATTCCACCATTTTAGTGTAGCAAATTCATGTGTCTGCATAATGAAATGTTTAAGAAGAAAAATGTAAGTTGTGTAATGTTAATTAGTATGGTCTCTAAACTGTCATTATTTAACCATTAAAATGCAATATCTAGCTGATACCCCACAAAATATAGAATTTGAAAACATGCACTGCATTATGTACCTGCTCATTTATTTCTTTTTAGTTTTTAAAATTAAAAGTAGGCAAGGGTTTAGAAAATATATAATCATGCTTGGGACTACGATCAATCTATTTTGACATTTGAACTTGGTATTAAAGCTAGTTTTGCTTTCCAAATTCCCAAGCAAATTTTATTTGTAATAAAGTGAAATCCAGCTAAAAACAAGAAAAAAATAGGTTTATTGTCATTCTAAGAGGGATATTAAAATCATTTAATAATAAAAAAATCCTTTTTTTCTTTTGAAGGCTATGTAACCTGTCCTTACTTCTTATGGAATTTGAAAATGACAGGCACACCTTGTTGAATTAATTTAAGAGTTAAGAATAACAAAAAGTACTAAGTCTTAGCTTCAGTTCTGTTTAAGGCACCATGTAATAGCCGAGGTACAATGATCCCTGATGTACATTCTTAAATGGCAATGGTCCATCTAGCCACCTATTCAAATTCTACACAATTGGGAATAAGTACAAGTGAGGTGTGCCAGTTACACTGCCTTATCTAATTTTTGTAAAAATTTAAATCCACTTTAACAACAAGGAAATATTTTTCAAAGCAAAATGATGCAGGTTGCTACATTCCTTGCATTCTATAAATCATCTTGTCTAAGAGCAGCAGTTTGAACCACTAGTAGGAAAAGACCTGGAATAGAAGAAAGTCATCCAATGGAATGTTTTCCTGTATGTCCAGTTCAGAAAAAGTAGCACGTACACTTAAAATTAATAATAATAATAATTATCAAGTCACTTCTTTTTTAGCTTCAGTTTCTAACAGCTACAGTACCACCCAACAGCCAAAAGCACCTGTTCAGTGGCCCAACATACAGAATCAGTAGTCTTCAAAACAGAGGAACTAGTATGCAAATAATATCTGGAACTGTTGATTTTTGATTGCATTGTTTACATGATGGTCAGATAACTAGGTACGTTTATGACGTACACATTATCACATTCTGTTACAATTCTGTCATTTAAACTTGCTTCTTTTTCACAGAAAGAAAGGAGATCTTCCCAACTCTCCAGCATTATTACAAAAAATCCCCTTTAATGCTCACAATTTTATCAAAATAGTGTCTTCTAGATGTCCAATGAAAAGCACCTTTTATAACAAATTTGATACATCTGCTGTCAAATAAGTATGCCTCCAGTGTAAATCAAAGAAAATAGTTCTTTTGATATTTCACAGAAGTGCATCTAATTACAAACCTATGTATATGAAATCATCATCATAACTAATAATTAACATTAAAATATTTTTATAAAACTATGAAAAAAATCAAATTATTATTATAAGAGGACAAAAACATTAAGTTTTGCAAAAATCTTCCTTACATTTCATACTAAGAAAACTCCCCATATTGAGCAGCCAATGTAAAATGATTCTGTTTACAACAAAAATCTCTTTTTTTTATCAGATCTGTCAAAATACATACACTCATTCCATTTAACAACTCCAATAAAATAATGTTCAGCACAGATAAAATTTGACAACAGTCGACCTCCAGACTTATTCTCTTCATTATTTTTTTCATATTAAACCCAAAGGACTATTGTAATGCGGTGTGTGTTGGCGGGGGGGGGAGGTTTCATATTAGACTGCAGTATATGTATTTCCAGTAGCACTGCACTGTCTGATAGTCTGAGTAGTTGCAACGATGTGCTCATTATGAATTGGGTTCAGTAGGTTCTGCTGTACTCCACTCTCTAGCACTGGCTGCATGCAGCCCACCTGGAATGCTTGGTTTAGCTCTGTTTTCTCCCTCTTGGCTTGTGGCTCTCCATTTTCATCCAGCTCTTCATCTATTTCACTTTCAACTTCGCTGCCCTCATCTGCACAAACAAACCACCATGAAACTAGCATGAAGGGGAAGGGCCTTTATTTTGCAAATAATAGTTGAAATACAAAAATACAGGGAAGACTCGCAATCTGATAAATCCCAACTGAAAATTTTAGTGGAAAAAAAATATCTCAAATACATTAAGCCTCTCTGCTTTGATCACTTGAGTTACACACTGTTGACAGTATATGGAAAAAGCAATTGCAATTTCAAAAACAATCTCTAACAAACAAAATTGCATATTGCAAAATGCCTCTCATCTCTAAGACATGATGAACAAAAGGGTTGCTACTCTTAGTTACAGAGAGGGAAACTGAGGTGAAGAGAATTGAGGTGACTTGACCCTGAATTTTGACATACATTCTTCTACTGGGGTCAAGTCACCCCAAATCACTCAACTAGTCAGTACACGGATATGTGTTAAAATATGACATAAAGAGGTTATGAGGACATAACTTATTTCTGTCCTCTTTATTGACAAGTTATCTGACAATTACTTGCATGAAATTTTGCCTTCTTCACTTAGCAAAATATTTACTATAGATAACATACATAAGCATACTTCTGTCTTCCTACAGCTGTTACCATCTTCTTTCTCTCCTATCAAATACAACTAAATTCTGTGTAAAAATTGGAATATTTCTTGTGTCAATAATAAACTTCCTTAAAATACATTCTTTTTTTTAAACAATCCTACAATATTTTAGATATTATTATATGCTGCATATTAATATAATATATTAACATATCCGTATAACATATACATGCACTTTAAAGCATGATAGACTTCTAAATTCTGTTTACTGTGTTTTTCAAAAGTAAGGACTTATTTTGCTCAAAGAGGCACATTTGCACCACACAGAACTATACACTGGAGAGATTAAAATGCTTACCTTTATCCATATTTCCAGGGGACACAGCATTTAAATCACCAAACTGCAAAATAAATAATAAAAAACCTGGACACAGGTTTTTATACTTAGAGTATCTGTGCTGGAGCAGATCTGTGCTCCACTGGTTTCAGGCTAGCAGTCAAATGCATCATCTTCACTGCAGCCACATCCATAGTACAGCAATTTGTTTTCCATTCCATCCTAGTCTTGTGCTTATTAAGACAATCATCACTAAGTAAACCCTCAAAAATTAAAATGGGTACTTTCCCAAAATTTCCCAAAAACAACTTTAATTGTCCTGGAAAAAAAATGGTGGTGTGTCACAGTGTTATAAATCTACATGTAAGGTAGATGTAAGGCACTGCTGAGAAAGGGTTTACAATCTGTTAACCAATTTACTTAAATCAAAAAAGACCTTCTTCAAAAAAGTTACCCACAACATAGATGTACAGCCTTCCTCTCTTTCCTGCCCTGAATCCTCTAAGTTTTGCTTAAATAAGAATCAGCAGAGCAAAATGGCATCAATGAGTCTCAAATAAAAGAAGTATGTTATTTAGATAAATAAATTTCTAACCATAAATGATGATACCAGTCTTTTTCAGAAGAGTTTTGCCAATACCTGTGTCCAAAACTGGGAGAAGAGGAAGGGAGAAAAATTAGAATGTTTTTTTCAGCTGCAACACCAGTTTATACTGTTTTGTGGTGTTTGTCAGACCATAGTCTTAGACTTTCTCATTTTCTTTCAGTCACAGTCATTGAATACACAGAAACATAAAAAGATATGCATCTAATGTGTATTTACTGCTTCTGTTCTGCCCCTCTCACCTCCAAAAGTTTGTGGTTACTTACTTCCTAATAATATCATAGAATCATAGAATGGTTAGGGTTGCAAGTGACCTTAAAGATTATCTAGTTCCACCCCACCTGCCATGGGCAGGGACACCTCTCACTAGACCAGGTTGCTCAAAGCCTCATCCAGCCTGGCCTTGAACACCTCCAGGGATGGAGCATCCACAACTTCCCTGGGCAACCTCTTCCAGTGTCTCACCACCCTCACAGTAAAAAAATTCCTCCTAATATCCAACCTAAATCTTCCCTCTTTCAGCTTAAACATGTTACCCCTCATCCTATCACTACACTCCCTGATAAAGAGTGCCTCCCCATCTCTCCTGTAGGCCCCTTGAAGTACCGGAAGGCTGCTATTAGATCTCCCCAGAGTCTCCTCTTCTCCAGGCTGAGCAACCCCAACTCTCTAGAGCAGCCTGTCCTCATATGGCTACAGCCCTCTGACTATCTTCATGGCCCTCCTCTGGACTCAGTCCAACAGGTCAATGTCTTTCTTATGTTGGGCCCCCCAGAGCTGGATGCAGTACTCCAGGTGGGGTCTCACAAGAGTGGAGCAGAGGGGGGGAAACACCTCCGTCCGCCTGCTGCTCATGCTTCTTTCGATGCAGCCCAGGATACGGTTGGCTTTCTGGGCTGCAAGTGTGCACTGTCAGGTCACGTTGAGCTTCATATCTACCAGCATCCCCAAGTCCTTCTTCTTGGGGCTGCTCTCAATCCATTTTCTGCCCAGCCTGTATTTGTGCTTGGGATTGCCCCAACCCATGTGCAGGACCTTGCACTTGTCATTCTTGAACTTCATGAGGTTTGCATTGGCCCACCTCTCAAGCCTGTCCAGGTCCCTCTGGATGGCATCCCTTCCCTCCAGTGTGTTGACGTCCCCACACAGCTTGGTGTTGTCAGCAAACTTGCTGAGGGTGCGCTCAACTCCACTGTCCATGTCACCGACAAAGATGCTAAACAACACTGGTCCCAGTACTGACCCCTGCGGAATGCCATTTGTCACTGGTCTCCACTTGGACATTGAGCCATTGGCCACAACTCGTTGAGTGCCACCATCCACCCAATTCCTTATCCACCGAGCACTTATCCACCGAGCAGTCCTTCTGTCAAATCCATGTCTCTTCAATTTAGAGGCAAGGATGTCATGTGGGACAGTGTCAAAGGCTTCGCACAAGTCCAGGTAGATGACGTCATTTGCTCTGCCCAACGCTGTAGCCCTGTCATAGAAGGCCACTGAATTTTCAGGCATGATTTACCCTTAATGAAGCCATGCTGGCTGTCACCAATCACTTCCTTATTTTCCATGTGCCCCAGCAGAATCTCCAGGATTGTCTGCTCCATGATCTTGCCAGGCACAGAGTTGATACTGACTGGTCTGTAGTTTCCTGGGTCTTCCTTTTTTTTTTTTTTTTTCTGTCTTCAGTCTACATAACCTTTTTAGAAGACCCTACACTACATTTATGTCTAATGTATACAATGTCTATTAAGAAGACAAGAATGTAGTAACTGCATACTTGTAGTAGTACCTTACTGCAAATATAATGTAGAGATTAAGCAAATACACTATTGGTGGGTCACTAAGCAGAAACATTGTTATTTAGTTTTTCTGAAACATCTCATGCTGTATGTTATAAAATCATTTGACACATAAAGCTGAGACATTTCCAATTTATCTTTAAATTATAGCATCTATTTATAGTATTTAATAAGCCTATCAATGTATCTTGAGGGAAGAAAAATACCTGATGCCAAATCAACTTGCGAGATGACTTGCACTTTTTCGGTAACATAGAATATGATACAGTGACTCCCAAGTGTAAAAATGTAACAAACCTGTCCCATTAACTATCTAGCATATTTTCAAACACATCCATTTTCCATCACTTTTGAAGTGCAATTCTTTGATGACAATTCATGCATTCCTCACCATCTCACTCAAAATAAAAGGCTAGATGAACTACTGGAACAAGAGGAAAGAGATAATCTTTGTCTTGCAGATGCCATAGATGAGTATAAAAAACTGGTTTTGAATCAAGACTCTTGTTCAGTTTTTTACACCAATAATCTTTGAAACACATGTATGAAAATCAACTGTGTTGCAAACCTCTGTGTATGTCTGTGCTGGTTTTATTACATGCGTGTGAACAGTACTGTACAAGCCAGAATTTTGCATGTAAGCCCTCCTTCTCAAATCAATGGGGCTGCTCAGCTCACTTGTGTTAACATTTGCGCCATAATTCAAAACGTGCAAATACATGTTAACAGATCCATGTAAGCAACACTTTACTATTACTCTTTTTTTTTAAATTTTCACATAAAATATTCAGTTCTCAAAAACTAGAAGAAGGCTGTATGTTGAACATTTTTCAGACTTTGCACATGAATTTGTATGCAGATTTGTACAACAGCACGTTCATTTGGAAATAATTGTTAGAATCCAATGTGATTTGAGTACTGACAATCAATGAATGAAACAAGTTTGAAACTGTTGTACGTATTTGTAACCCAATCTACTGTTATGTTGCAGAACTTCCTACAGCTCCACATAAACATTTAAAAAATTTGCAAAGACACATACCAAATTAATCACTAAATCTATCAATCTAGTCTCTCACATATTATCTTACCTCTCCCATAACTGCAATAGGTGTCTCTCCTGTTGCCTGAGCAACACGATGTTCTACTAAGTAAAACATGTATTCATCGTAAAGCAAGCGGATCAGATGAAAAGAGCCAAAGCTAGCAGCACTTCGCAAGGTTAAATCTCGAATCACCATTGAGCTATTCAAAAATAGAAAAATATATATATTTATGTATTATAAGTCATAGTCATTTTAACACTTATCCAGGTACACATTTCACCTCAAAACCAATATGCTCAAAAGTAACGTTATCCAGAAATATCTGACTTATGATGTCTTTGGAAAGAGATGCCCAGAAAAGGCAATCATTTGATTCCCTCCTTTCTCTGGAAGTATTGTTGGACACCACATTACATAAGAAATAACAGGATTGGTGCTTTTTTCAGTTTTAATTTGTTTTGATAGATGCGTAACTACCAATACTTGAGCATGCGTAAAACCTAACTTGAAAGAAAACTTTGTTAAAAACAAACAACTAAAATGGTATGAAAACTATTCAATTTTAAACAAACTAATCCTTTAAAAGTGTCTGTTGTGTCCACCTTTGCAGTACAAATGTTTAATTGCCACCATTTTAAAACTTTGAAACCTAAAATTATAAAAATATTGGCTTGTGTATACTTATTATATTGACAAATTGTGGTATCTTCACAAGTATTTGCTACAGTCATTTTCAAAGAATGAGGTGTACTCTGATAACTTTTTCAATGACCAGCTAACATGGAATGCTTGTCTTAATGTTCTTTTTACACATTAAAAACAGCTTTTGTCTTCCTTATCTAATAAACATAGACAACACAGTGTTCTAATAAATAATATTAAAAATAGTAGCTTACTAATTGTGTAGTTATTCAACCCCAAAAATTCATATTATGTTTCTAACTCAGGACAAAATTCCACCTGTATTCATTTGCACATGGCCTTTAAAACAATAAACAAAGATCATTTAAGTCTCTGCTGATTTGCAAGTAGCCCCTAGTTCAAGGTTAACAACAATAATTTTCTGAGAAAAGCCCCACATGTTCTTCATGACTTGGTGAGCCACTGTTTGACATTACATCTGTCAACTCTACTGCAGCAGACAATTCAGCAAATAGAATAGTTAGAAGGTTTTAGAAGTCTACACTGTAGAAAGTATATACACAATACCTGTAGAAAGACCATTTTAACAGAAATTGCCGTGCTGCTTTAGGAAAGCTGGGTCTTCCTTCATATGGTTTCAGTGCTTGCATCATTACATTATCAAGCCAGGCAGCCCACTGCTCCAGAGTGCTCTGCTGTTGAAGAGTCATCTTGAAATCTGTTTCTAGTCTCTGAACCATGTTGTCATCACACTGGCACACCCAGGAAGCCTGCTCCTGTTACAGCACATGGCAACTCTTGAATTAACAACACATAAGCTAAAGCACAGAATGCAATTCTTTCTCAAAGATTAAGCAACTGAATGGATGAAAAGGACAAAACCCACTTACTAGACATACTATGAAGCAGTTTTTATTTTTATGTCAATCATAATTTTGTTGAAAGCAAATGGGTGTGAAAAGCATAACATGTAAGAGCAGACATCAGATAAAGAAATTAGAACAATGGAAATGACACAAGTATGTTGTAGTTTTCCACTTTCTTAATCCATAATTTTTGTACTGAAACATTCAGGACTTTCCAGTTTTTTCTAGGGCTACAGGCAATGAAAGCAGGAAGAGCAGTTAAAAGGGGAGCTAAACGAATAAAAGAAGTAGCAAGAAACCAAATGCAAGGTTCCTTTCCTTCTGAAGAAGTTAAGCTTAAAGACTATTTCTGTTGTATGATCTACAAAAGACAGCTTTGTATGTAAACAAGGATTGTTTTGTTTGCTGACTATAGGCAGTAATAGATTACACATTACTTAGAGTACCATATAAACTGCACATAAATGGAGAAACACACTCTGCACACAGTAACAAGCAATTTAGTCAGTGTTATCAAGTTTAAATAATGCTAGCTGGTCAATTCAGAAACTGAGAGACAAAAACGAAGACTCACTAACTGTAAACCATGTCCTTAAACTCCATCTATCATGTGTCAAGTTAACACCTCAACATTCACAGATTCCATATCCATCTTAAGATATTACAATACTTAATATACTGTATCTCTGGTCAAGTACCCTTGACTGACTTTTGTTAAGATTATTAACAAGTATGTTAGAACATTTGTTCACAAGGAAAAGAAACAAATGTAAAACTACCAGTAATCTGGAGCATTTCACTTTCTCAGAGAAATACTCCTCCTCAGAGAAGCAGAAACATTTGGAGAAATTAAGCTTAGTGAAAATATAAACTTACATTCTATAGCTAACTGGAAACTAGTTCTAATCTATACTAAGGTAATCAATTACTCAGGAGATCTTGTAAATTTAAGCATAGGTACTTGGATAAAATATATTAATGGTATTGTCTTTGAAATAATGAAACAGTCTACTAAAAACAATGTTGCGCATTTAATAGCTTTTAGAGAAATTCAGAAGCTACGCTACTATCTGAGATCTAATTATATCATTTACACTAAGACATCATTCATGGTACCCATTCTCATAGTGTATTTGCTTTACATTTGCATAAATGTTGGAAGAATATGTGCACTTCAAGACAGTAAACGGAAACAGATAGAGACAGAACAGAGTTCTCAGCTCTTACGTTGCTTAAGTGTAAGCTGTCATGTTTGGACTGAATCACTGCATATATGAACCAACAATATGTTCTCACTTCACTTTCTTGATAGAATAATGACAGCTAACAATAAAGTTCAAAATCACAGTGGAAATAACACTTTTTTTTTTTTTTTAAAAAAAGCCTGTTTTTTAAAGCTACATTTTACCTGAACATTGGCAAAATCAACACGGTTAAGATCATTGAGCATCTGGTTAATTTGAGAAGTATTTTGAAGCACAGCACGAGCTGCTTGAGCCAGATGATTAAGAGATGTGTATCTTCGCAGAGTCTGGGCAAAGGCACTTACAGCGGCAACCTATGAAGAAATTAATTTGTTTTTAAATATTGTAATCTTTATCTGTAGATTAATTCCACAGACTGAGTCATTACCTTCATTTTAATATTCTACGAGTCCTCATATGTGAATTATGTCCATGCAGCAGATCAGATCATGTTTTCCTTATAATTTTTTTACAAAACTAAGCTATTTCCTCTCCCATTATTTTATGCTTGATGCTAAACATGAAATTTAGCATTGAAGTTAAAATGCTAATGCTTTTAAATGCTACTGCCTGCTTAGTTTGCCATTTTAAGAATAATACTGCAACAGTTTTGTCTACCTTGGTTTGTATCATCCTCTGTGGAATATTGTTCATGGCATTTGAAAGCCAACCTTCAAGGCTTTTTGCAAAATTGCGAATGGCTTGGGTCAAGGCACCTGTACATTAAAGAATAAAAACAGAATGAAAAGAAGGCAAAGTACCTGTCTTGAAATGTCTTGCATCCTCAGAACTTACTCAACGTTCAGATCTGCTTCTTTTACTTACCAAAAGACAAATACAGTCCAGGTTCAAAATGACTTATTCAGATAAGCAATAATGATTTTAGTTTTTTATTTAATATGCAGCTCTGACTTTCTCACCCGACAATCTTTCAAGAAGTTAGTGACTAGTAGTATTGTTTTGTGTGATTCTACAGAAGAACATCAGTAATTGCAGCCGTTGTTGTGATAGAAATTTTCATCCCGAACTTTCAGCTTTCCATTTCATCTAAGCACCTCTTTTAAAGACTGAAACTCTACAAAAATTCCAGTTATTGGAATACTGCATTTTCCTCAAATAAGTCCAAAGTAACCTTAAGCCATGTCATGGTGCTCCTCACTTCAGTTTTAAAGAACAAAATCCAACATGCAGTGCTTAAAGATACCATCAATAAGCAAGATATAGGACTGTGTTTCGCTGACAAAAAATGAGGTTATTCAAATGGCTGCGGAATCTGTGTACATGTTTTTCTTTACTACA
Organism: Pterocles gutturalis; assembly: GCF_000699245.1. NCBI lineage: Eukaryota > Metazoa > Chordata > Aves > Pterocliformes > Pteroclidae > Pterocles > Pterocles gutturalis. Next base: position 18,949 of record NW_010121206.1, read on the forward strand.
GCACCCACAGAACTGGTGAGTAGCTGATACAGATTTAGAAGGAAACTGAAGAAGGCCTTACAGCAATCTGCACTACTCAAAATATGTTTTAATTCTTCAAAGGAGAAGGACAGGAAGTATTTTTCCAAGGACCTGCATGTGGAAAAAAGGAAATCCCGTCTCCTGAGTACTAGAAACCTCACTTTCCCATACCTATCACTTGCTCATTGACATAATAGCATCCACCCAAATGGTTGCAAAAAGTAAACAAAAAGAAAAAACTACATGTTTCTAAAGACTAGTTGAGAATAAATGCAAATACAAAAGTGAAGATGAAAAAAGTAGAAAGAGGAAATATTTTAGCAGATGTGAAAAGAAACGGTCCCAGTAAAGAGTGACTGGATTCTGTATGTAAGGATGAATAGTCTGGTAAAGAAAGAAATTACTGCTGATAGAACTTGTCTTTGAGAAATGCTCTTTTACTGTTTAAATTATTGATGATCCCTTTTTAAAATAAAGCTTTATACTAGCAAAGTAAATTTACTAAAAGGAAAAATGTATTCTTCCTAACAGCTTCTTCATGTGTTTTCAAATTTGCAGTGATAACCAGTAGAATCCGTATCAGCAATTTACATAACTGACAACAGATTTGGCTGCTTATCTGAGCACAATTTTATCTTACAAAATATCTGTATTAGCTGAACATTCTGTGGTAACATGGTTTTTTCCCCCTTGAGGTTTCCACTGAAGAACAAGCTGTTTTCTTCAATCTTGTCAATCACCTAGCTCATTTGTGCTGCTTTGTAAATTATTTCTGTGCACCTGCTAATTAACTATGTATTCACTCACATTTTCTTACCTTTAGAACAAGAAAATGCAAAGTGGAAGGAATAATGTAAATATTGCGTGCATGATAGTTAGCCATTTAAGGAAAATATTACTGCTTTTTTCACTTCCAATTTGCTTATTACTCTTTTTCACCCAACTATATATTACAAAATTATTTGCATCACTGTAGTGTTGATTTCCTTTAAAAATAAATATGGAAAAGCATATTTGCCTTAAGAAAGACCTTTAACTAGGACAAAAGTGGAGTAAATGAAAGGAGTTCTAAGTTCTGAAGAAATAAAATAGCTAAAGTAGATTATCAGGCATCAGTATTGCATGGAATGACCATGAATTTCTAACGAGCTTTGGAGATGTCCTATTAAATACAGATGTATTCTAATACTCCATCCATAAGTACCTACATCCTCAAAGCCTTTTTTTAAGTTCATCTGCCTAGCATAAAAAACCAAGAAAACCCCTTCAAAGAATCACATGATGACTATGGTTAATGCCCTGAATTAGCTAAATACACACTAAATGATGTGGCAATGGCAGTTACTGATAGAAAGTTTGATTTGGATAAGCACATAAAAATCTCGAGTTCTCAGCTGAAAACCCGCTGACAAGCAAATCTCATAAAAATAAGGCTTTACAGTCTTTCCAGTACTTTAAATTTTTGTCTGCCTGAAGCTGTGTAATATGGTATAGAAATATTTTTAGTACAAATTCTCCACCTATGATAAGAAACTAAATCACAGGCAAGTTTGTTTGTTCCTGTCCATTCTGCCACTTGTGAAGGTGCAAAAAGCCCACTGTAAAACATAATAGCTCTGGTCTATAGTCAAAAACATTAGATAATTATGGTCTTTAGTCCTGATTCAAACGGACAGCATTTCACTTTTCTTTGGTTTATACACAGCAGTTCTTCATTCTACAGGTGCTAAACATGTCAGCTGACAAATTTAAAAGAGGTTAAAAATAAAATAATTTTTTCCTCAATGGTATTTTTTTTTCTGCTCCAGTAATATGTATGACACAGCTGAGTAGCACAATAAGACATTTCTAAAAGAAAAACACTGAGACTCTAGACATGAAAAAAGATCAAGCTTAAAAAATCATATGCTTACTTCAAGCACTTTCAAATTAATATTTTTTCACATTTTGAGCAGTTGCTGTCAATATCTTTCCATGTATTCAGGAAAAACATCATAAACATGACTTTGATGAAGCATTTACAGTCCCCTTTCCTCTACGGAGTCCAAATTTTCCTATAAACTGCTATTTTCCCACAGAAGATGATGAATTTATCTACTTCACCCAGCTCCATTATTGTCATAATCAACCATTAAGTACAACCTTAAGCCTTCCTCTTGGTCTCTTCTAATGGCTGAAGATATTTTAATTCAAAAGCAGGAGTTAAAACACAATATTTTAAATATTTAACAGTGAGGAGAGAGCTTATACAGACCATTATTACAGGAATGCTGACTAGAAAAAGCCATTTAGTTAGCTGGACCTAAAGATAAAAATAAGAAAGAGATGAACCTGTTGAAGCAAGTCCAGAACAGGGCCACAAAAATTATCAGAGGGCTGGAACACCTCTCCTGTGAAGACCGGCTGAGAGTTGGGGCTGTTCAGCCTGGAGAAGAGAAGGCTCCGGGGAGACTTTATTGTGGCCTTTCAGTATTTAAAGGGGCTTTATGAGAAAGATGGGGACAGACTTTTTAGAAGAGTCTGTTGTAATACAGCAAAGGGTGATGGATTTAAACCAAAAGAGGGTAGATTTAGACTAGATATGAGGAAGAATTTTTTTATTATGAGGGGGGTGAAGCAGTGGAACAGGTTTCCCAGAGAGGTGGTAGATGCCCCATCCCTGGAAACATTCAAGATCAGGTTGGACGAGGCTTGCAGCAATCTGATCTAGTTGAAGATGTTCTTGCTTCATTGCAGGGAGGTTAGACTAGATGACCTTTAAAGGTCCCTTCCAACCTAAACTGTTCTATAATTTTATGAAAATACATTAGCTGTCTTCCAAAGGTAGCTCAGTGGATGACGTCTGAGGAGAAAACCACTGTACTGTTCACAAAATAGAGGCAGAATTCTCTTGGGATGAATTTGTCCTGGGATCAGATGGAGTGTTTATATTAAGAAGTTTAATAATCATCCTAAAAACAGGAATGTCAAACACAGTAGGTATCAATTACTCAGATATGACTGGTAATTCTAGAAAGAAAGGAATAGCATGAAAAGGACCTGATGCCTGTAGTTATTGATATTAAATTATTGTGTCCCGTTTTCTTGAAACCCTGTACGGGCAATGCCCAATGCATCTTATGAAACAAGGCAGGAAGACACCACAAGCTAAGGAGTTATCATGTAAAAACTTCATCAGAGACTGCCAGACTGTGCAGGAGAAAGCAAGTGAAAAGCAAGGCAAAAAGCAGGTTTGATGAAAACCCATGTTTGCACCACCCTTTTATTCAGAAAATAATGTGCTTTTGGAAGAGAGAGTTTTAATTCAACCTATTAAGTGTTGTGAATAAATTGATAGGGTTTTTTTATTGTTGCCTATTCACTTGTGATAGTCTATATTACTCTAAAAATAATATCTTACCTACTTGCATTGTTGTTAGATAAAAAAGGAAAACATTAAATATAAACTAATGCAAAATAATTTATACAAGCAGTGGTTGTCAATAATTGCACATATTTGAGAAAATATTTTTCTCCTATTCTGTTACATAGATTTAATGATACATTATATACATCTCTACCAAGAACTTACTCTCCTTAAAAACAAACGTAAAACTGCCTTTGTAAATGGCCGGACTTCAGATTTTATACATTTCCAGTTCCAAAATTTTTTTTGTATCATACATAATTTAATAAAACCTAATTTTATTTCACTGACAAGCAAAAAGTCAATAAAACTTTTCTGCAAGGAAGTACCTGCAAATATTCTTATGGAGTCCTTATTACTGCTGGAGACACTATAGCAGAAGAGGTATTCACAGCATGAAAAAATAGCTTTGTTATCTGCAAAGCTACTTAAGGTCATAATTTTCTAAAAAATATTAATCCAACTTTATAAAGTGACCACTGTTCTCTTATGGAAAGGATATGATATGTATGAGTTATGAGTTTTATAGTGGTTTGCTAACATGATTTCTCTCTAGTATTTAGGACAACATAAGCAAGACAATAAATATGTTATAAAGGAGTTCAACTTTCTTCCCATAAATTAATTTTCTACCAAAAATAGCCATAAATGTATGCTGCTGAGGCAATGACGGATTCTAGTAGAATTAAATAAGAAAAGAAAGCTGTACTCCTGGTAATAGTTGAAAGGCTGGACAGTTACAGACTCTTTTCTGCAGGATGTATGACAGAAAGAACAGTAGGTTGGAATCATAAATTGGACTAAAAATTTCGGAGTTAATTTTTCATTGCCTTAACACACATTAAAATTGATTTCAGCAGCCATTGATAAGGAACAAAAGACTAACTGTCCAAAAATGGAATCACAAAGATCATGTACATTTTTTTTTCAGACTAATCAAAGACTAATACGTAATGTTTAAACTAAAACCTACTGAATTTAGTGGAAGGACTAACTGATATTAGTGCTCTTTGGCTCAGGGCCACGGGACTTATGTCGTAGTCTACAGCCAGGGTAAAATGAAAACATTTTTATCTGAAAATAAAAGACACACATAGAGAAAGAATTAAATTTAATATGAAACTATATATTGAAAACTAGATCTTCCAATGCACTAAAATCCTCAGTTACTTTTAAAATACAAAGCATACACCAACTCTCAGCACATCTTCCTACATAGTACAATTAAGGATAAATGATATGCAATACCTTCCCAACTTTCAAACTTATTCCTAAAGCTGCCCTGTGAAGCACAAGACCACCACAATCATACACATACATGCACAAAAATCCATACAAAAAATGTTTCAAGGGTTCAACTTACTAGGAATAGGTCTAAGGACATCAGGAATAAGAATCTCCACTAAAGCCTGGTACATCACATGGTCACAGTTACACATCCATTTCAGAATAGACTCATTCTTGCACAGAGTAATCAGCTTTGCTTTTGGAAGTCGACTTTCTATTTCACTTAGATTGCTGGTGTAAAAAAATGTGGCAAACGAATAAATGATAATGCATTTATAGCAAATAAAAACCTACAGTGGGTGTTAAAATGTATTATTTTATAAAAGTGTCATAGATGTCTCAACTACAAGCAATAGAACTTCTTTACACATTATGTCACATGGAACGCATTTTAAAATGCCCCCATAGCTCTGCTACAGCTCATAAATTATTCAAAGGTATGTATGCTCTTTTTGGCTTAAAAGAATTGGATAGAATACTGGGAAAAGACAACTTTACTGTAGTGGTCTGAGCAAAGATAAAATGGATGACACCATCTTTTCAAGACTGCACGTTGGCATACACCCAGCTTATAAAAAATGCCAGACAACATAAATTTAATTTGAAAAATTAGCATACAAAAAGATTATTACTCTGCAGGCAAAACTGGTAAGATTTTTTATTTTTTGACACTTGTATTATATTATTAGGAGAAGTAGTAAATGAAGATAAACTTTTACTGACCTTGATTCAGTAATAGTACTGCCATCAGGTGGAGCAGAGGGAGAATAGCGCCAGAAAGTTTGCCACAATTTTTCTATCAGGCTGAATTGAAGATTCACAACCACATCCAGTATTGCCTGAGACAATAAAACACAATTACTGATTGTCTTCTGCTCAGCTTCCCCCCACTCCCAACTCCAACTAGATCTATATTTTTTTTTTCCTTTATCAAGTAGTGGAGGAAAAGCAAACTGTACCTTTATCAAATTATAAATAATACCTGTTTTAATACCTTTGATATCCATAAATTATCCAGCACTATAAACTGATGTGCACAGAGATGTGAGTCAGGCGAAGTGCATGTGCACAGAAGCCTCCAGAAATGAACGTGGCCTATGTAAATGTATCAGAGGAATGCACCCAAAGAAAATATTTAATGCTACTGCAAACACAAAGGAAACCTGACATTTTATTCATTTTCATAATTCAGTATAGGTTTGAAAGCACCTTGAAAAATAATTTAAAAGATATATTGTTCAATATCAAATGTGGCTTAAACATCCCAACGTTTCTTCAAAATGAGACAAAAGTTACTGCTTTTAATGTAAAAAAAAAAAATCATAATTTAACCTGATTTACATTTCCAATTAATTAAACCAAAGATCTGCATGTACAATCTGAAGTCTAGTTTCTCTAACATTCTGAAAACATACATAAAACTACATTTAATTCTCAGTGTCTATTATATACTATAAAGGGGACCCTCCAGAAACACCTTTTTACTAATGCTCTTTCCAATGAAGTAAGCAAAATATCGTGGGCAAAAGTCACCACTAATGTGGCTACAATATATTTGGCATTACTGTCTTGTACTGACCTTCACTAGAAATCACCAACTTTAAAAAATAAATGGTTTATAGGAAATACCTCACAGTGCTCTCGATAAAGACTCTGCAGTGATTTGATGTCCTCAAAGGTAGTACCATCTGGCAGAGAAGGTATTTCAACTTCTCCAAACTCTGGAAGTACTCGAGATGCATCTGTTTCCATGGCAACATAATGAAAGAGGGCTAATGTGAACGGTGCCAGTTACAGTATGATTAAGAAAAAATTTAAGGATGATACAAATAAATAAATTCAAAAAGGTCATAATGTTCAAAGAGAACCTGTTGCACGTTAAATTTGGAAACAAATTCAGCCAGCATTTTTTAATTCAAAAGAAATACAAAATTATTCTTGAAGACATTAAAAAGATGTCATGTACATACTACACTTATAAATAAAAACTAACAAACCTAACACATTTTCAGAGTATTACACGATAAAGGAAAACATCTATGTCAGTATATGAAAGATTAGTCCTTGAACAGTTGTTTTCTTGTTCAGCTGCAGGGTTTCTACGTAGCCATGTATGATGGGGCGTAGTAGCCTCAATATAAATTTTTATTTGAAAATTACTAGACTTTCAAGTAGAGCCAATGTGTGTTTTTAATGTTTGTTACAAATGTTTCCAAGGGACAAGCTGATATAGGAGAAAAATGCTAGACTGAAAGATACCTGTAAAGGAAGATTAAAAACTTGTTAATGCTACCCTTATGTTCCACATTATTTCAATAACAGTGAAATTAGGCCAAAGGATCTGGTGCTTGAAAATCTCAACTAAATAAGCCTACACCTTCTGCAATAATACAGCCAAAGAGTCTTTCTACATAAACAAATAACTATATTACCATTTGTTTCCATGACTGAGAATACATGCTCAGCTGGCTCAATAAATCCACAGGTTGGACATTTTTAAACATGAACTTCAGGGTTTCAGTTGAAACTATTTTGCTCTTTCCATTTATAATACTACAGAATACTTTCAAAACAGCCCACTGGATGGCTAACCTGCAATGATAATACAACACCACTGCCCCCTCCTTTTATTAAATAAAATGCACTGTAATGCACATGCAGGGAACAACTTTCATTGCAGGAACTCCTATATGCATGTCTAATACAACTTTGCACAGCATTGCATTGTGATTTATACAACAGTAAATATATCACACAAATACAGAATTTGCATATTTTTTCCTTTCATACTTACATGATGCATATTAAATATTACATAAAGCTCACAACACAAAACATGTAATTTAAGTGCCTTTTTGTTCTGTTGCAAGAATTTCAAAGAGGGCACGATAACTGCAGAAGCAACTACTGTACTTGTGTGACTTGATAATTCACTGTGATAATGAAGTTCATCTCATTTATTTACACAGCAGCATAAAACCTGCTTTCATACCTAAAAACTGCTGATGATGTTGACTTTGGGCAATTACAGTTTGTTCAACAGATGTGCCTGTCTGCTGACCACTTCCTGTGAAGCCATCTGCAACGCCATCCACTTTCTGCATAGGCTTATACCTACAAAAATATCAAGTACAAAATTATCCTTTCTGTTCCCTTCTTCATAAATAAGATCATACAATCTATGTTCACTCTGATTTCTCCATGTCAAACTAAAATTTTGAGGAAAATTTAAAAAAAAGTACACATTTTATTTTTCTAAATAACAGAAGAAATAATTAGTAAGGAAAGCTAAGACATTAACAATGCATTACAGAATTCAAGAAGGTGATATTACAGCACCACTACCAATTTCTTGTGGAATATAACTTAGGAACAGCATACTGTAAGACCAGTTAATTCACACCAAAAGGAATCAAATCTTTCCCTTTCCAAATAGCTTGACTTCCCAATAATTATGTAATTCAAAAATAATGTTTCATCACCTTAAGAAAAAACAACAATACTGTCTGACGATAGTGAAAGACTTTTCAAATCCAACAAACTTCTCTCATAAGCACAGGAGGCCTGAGAAAGCTACCTGGAAACCTAAACTCTTCACTAGTCAATTCTCAGAATCTTTTTTATAAAAGGACAAAAATGACAATGATACTAATGGGAATGTTGGTTTGGATGGTCAAGTGTTGTCTTGACAATCAGTCTGACAGGCTGAAGATCGTGACTGTCACTTCCAACACAACTGAGAATTTACTCTGTCCCAGGTCTTAATGATATAATCTTGGATGCTTTGCACTTTTGAAAAAGAATTGTAGCCACTGGAAAGAAAAATAAGAGAAACTGCAAAGCTAAATAAAGTGTTTTAAAGATCACTCAATTTGGAATTGTTGTGCAGACTGCAAAACTCCACGCTAACTTCAGAAAGGTGACAAGAAATTCCACTCTTGATGCATTACTTTGAGAAGTGGTTTAATCAGCTGGGAACATTTCATTTTGTTTCCAAGAAACATAAACCAGCATTGTCACATGTAATTAATGAGATTTTACTTTAAAAAGAAATTCCCATGAAAAACATCTGTTCAATATTCTAAAAATCCTGACATGAATCTAAATACACAATACCAAGAGACAGACAGAAAGTACATTTTTCAACAGAAAGACTCCTGGCATGATTAACAAATAGTTTCATAACTTCAGGAATTTCGATGCTTGGGAAAAAAAAGAAGACATTTATACCTGTCCTATCTCTAGGACATTTATATCAAGTTGCACTTTTTGTAATGGCCCCGTGTAAAATCCTATGCCTGTTTAAAACAACAGTGAAACTCTAATCAACTTCAATAAAGAATAAAATATAACCTCTGGTATCATGGTAGCACTGAACTCTTCTGGATGAGCTTGTTTATAAATATACCTGCAATGCAGGCAGTTCATCTCGGAAGAATTCTTAACTTCTCCCTCATTATACATTATAATTACAAATACCAGGTAGAAGATCAACTAGAAACATTTGTAAATCTAAACCGATACTTTAAGATAGTACTATTACTTTCTGCAAAATGTATTATTTTACTGACCGTTCAGCTCCTGAAATAGGATTCAAAATGTTTTGAATACATAAAAATAACACTCCTCTAAGAGTTTTTCAGTTATGCAAAAAAACCTTTTAATTAAAGTAAAAAAGTCCACTTAATCCTTTGGTGCCAGGAATCAGCATTATCCACCTACTTACTCCACTGTACTTTATCTAAAATATACTGGGCAAAATTCTTAATTCTGGCACTGTGACAGGTAGCTCATCACAGGAGTTAACCAGTTTGAACAGCATTAGGAAATCACTTGCAAAATGAACCAAAGAATGAAAAAAAAAAAAAAACAAATATTTTTCAGGAGCTTCAGATGAACCATAAGCAGACACTGGTTAACCATTTTAAATCTGCTGTCTTTTATGTACAACTAGAGCTTTGACAGTTTAGACTCCAGAATTCTTTAGCTAAATTTGAGCCATTTTTGGTGCATGGAAAAAATTGTTAAAATTCCTAACTGTTAAGAGTTACATTTTCTAAAAGTATCCAGGACTTTAACCTATTTCACTATTTTACTCACTACTAACCAATACCTTATTTAATCTTTCATCCTTTTCTTTTCTTTTAAATTACTAGGTGCTAAGAGACTGGGTGCAGAAAATAATAACTGACCTAACATGAACATTACAGCTTTCTAATGACACTTCACCCAGAAAGGACACAATTTGAATTTTATATAGGTTAGCAGAAACACAGTAAAAGTTTGCAAAGTCTTTAGTTAACAACAGACATTTTCTCAATTTGTGTAAAGCTATGAAAATAAAAAAAAAAAACCTGAATCACTGAAATAAGAACACGGAATCAGGCAATTCAGAAATGACACTGAATGACACGCTGGTCTCACTTTGCAGTTAATTTAGAATACAACTTCATTGATTAAACCTCGCTAGAGGGGTCAAGGAT
>NW_010121207.1:0-15958 GCF_000699245.1 Pterocles gutturalis
GTTTATTTATTATTATTTTCTATATAGTTCATATTTATATATTATATAGATTTTCAATAATTTTTAAAGGAAAAAGCACTGCCATCAGCAGTTTTTTAGCTCATGGAAGGTCACAGCAGGGTTCAATGTACAAGTAGATCTCACAGGATTTCTTGTTGCTAAATGATCCTGATACCTTTATGTTCACATCCCTTATAATTTAGGTCTCGGCTATTTCCTTACCTTGTATTTTGTTCCACTGCTCTTTTTATCGATGCCAGAGGCAGAAAGCCACCCGAGCCAGGACTACGTGGACTCCCTGCAGCGGCTGAAGGACACGCTGAGCGAGCTGGAGTACAAGCAGCAGTCCATCGCCAGCGGCCTGAGTGACCCCAGCAAGGTTGAGAAAGCCCTGCAGCAGGCAAAGGTAACCCCCACCTTCGCGCTGAAGGTTTAGTAGTATTCAGCTACTGTCACCCTCCTTTCTCCTGCCTCATTTTCAGGGGGGTAACTAAAATGTGACTCGGAGGGAAGTCTGTCAGGGAGCGGTGTGTGGAAGTGGCCCCGGGGGGTTGCTGCTGAAAGCTGGGTCCCCACAGGCTGCTGAGGGACAGGTACAGGCGAGGGGTTGACTCTGAGCCTGCAGACTTCACAGCTTCTCTTGCTGCCTGTGCCAGGAGAGCTGAGAGTGCTTGGCCAGGGGAAGAGGAGGCTCAGGATCCTATCTGAAGTGCTGCAGCACCTCAGACCACCTTAGCGAACACCCCGGGCTCTCTCCAGAGTGCCCATGTCTTGCTTGTGCTGTGGAGGCCCCAGATGGATGTAACGGTGCCCGGGAGCATCCCCCTATTAGGAGCTTGGTTGGATCAGCTTCTAGACCCAATCCAAGGTCTGCCCCTTAACCACTGAGTGCAGCTGTGAGGAAAGCCAGGAGCCAGGGCCTTCCCTTTCCTCCCCTGGGAGCTGCCCCTTAGCTCTTCCTGCCTGAGCTGCGCTGTGGCTGCCTGGGGGCCATGCCCATGCCCAGCCTGCTCAGGCTCATTGTCCTGGGGAGGCCGTGTCTCCCCCACAGCAGCGTGGGCTCCCTGACCCTGCCTCTGCTCTCCCACTGAGGCTGTGGAGCACAGGCTTGTCTCCCCTTCAAGCACTGGGTATAGCCTACGCTGAGGTGGGGTGCCTGACTGCTTAAACTGTCTCTGAGGTTCATCTGGCTAGTAGATCCATCCTGTTTCATCCTGCGTGGCTGTTAGGAAAGAGTAACTGTAGGCCTGTGGCCTCCAGGCTGCCTTGCAAAGGGGGACAGTGCTTGCAAGCCATAAAGGTAATTGATGCACTAATTCTTTCCAGTAGAGACAATATTTTGTTTTCTCTTATGAGCCTATAAAGGCTATATAAAGAAAATATGTGAGTGATAGTTGCTTTTTAAATATCGGTTACTGGGGCAGGGCTGGAGTGAGGTGAGAGTATAATGCATCTCCAGTACTTTTTAAAAAAAAAAAAAGCCAAAACCATAGGCAAATACTTCCTGACCTCTCCACTGTCCCCCACTGCTCTTGTGGAATCATGCTTAATTCAGAAACATGTATTTTTTTTCTCTGTGTGGTGATGTAAAAGTGCTGCAGGTGACTCTGGAGAAGCTCTGGAACTCCAGTTGCTGGGTGGGGAGAGGCTGTGTCTGTCTGTCTTCCTATCTTTATTTGGCAGAGGGTGATCAGATGAGTATTTTTAAAAGCCCAGTAAACAGGGGCTTTAGTGCTTTTTTTTTTAACAAGCTGATTTAAAAAGTTTAAGTTACTTGATTTTCCTTTTTAAAGTTGTCAGATTTTCTGATCAATATATTGGCTAAATTGCAATGGCATTTAGTCTTTGGAGGCTTGCCTTTTCCTACTTCTGCCGAAATCTATCCTTCCACTTTTCTTCAGAGGCTTAATTAACCTGAAAGAACGTAGCATGCCAGTGTGGGAACTTCAAAAACTGTGCTAGGAGATGGGAATAAAATGTATGATGAGCTGCTTGTGGGCCTGGGATTGTCTAACTCCTTTTTTTTGCACTGCAGCAGGTGCTGATAAGTGCTTGAGGCATAGACCCAAGCCAGGCATCCTGCTCTTGTTTGGAGAAACATACATCCCTCTTCCCACTCTCCTTGCTGCCTCAGTACCTATGGTACACTTTATCCTGTTTCTTTCCTGTAAATACAAAGTAAAATTAAGAATGTAAATGTATGGAACATTCTTCCTCAGTAAAATACAGTAAAATATGTGCACACATCCTGCATGTACATATTAAATATATATACTAACAAAGTTAAATTCATTAAATTAGTAATGGTTTAATGTATTTATTCCAAATTTGCATCTCAAACGAATTTTAAGCAGGGTAACCAAAATGATCAGTTAAATGAATTGTCAGTGTTTTTCATGTCTTGGCTTATACCTTCAGCTGTTTTTTTCTTGTAATATTAGGAAACTAGCTATTTCAGCTCAAATAACTCATTCTGTCAGCAATGCCATAGTGAATATAACCAGATTGTATTCTCCTTTTATTCCAGCTGGAAGAGTAGCTTTCAAAACTCAAATATCCAGAGCTTTCATTGCAGCTAGATGTTATAATGGTTTTACTTTACAAACCTCTGAAGGACACAATCAGGCTATTTGTGTGGGCTTTATTTGTTTTCTTTTTTTAAAAAAATATGTTATCTGTGAAGGGAATGAAAAAACCGAGGTCCTAGTATGTCTACATTGCTGTTTCTTTAGTGACTGCAGTGTAGCTGTTGCTTTGCGAACTCGAGTGTCAGCGCTGCACGGCACAGGAGGGGCGTAGGTGCCTGGGTGTGTTTAGCTATGTGTCCAATCTTTACAGCCCATTCTGTAATCTCTGCTCCTGCACCAGCAGAACACCTGAATGCTTTGGTGCTTGGAGGTTGTTTGGACATCTCTGTTGCAATAACTGCGGTAACTGGAGTATCATTTTTCACTGAATCTGCACAACAGAACCTTTGATGTACTTGCACTTGTATGTAAGCGTGTACCTGGAAGCAGACCTTTTTTTTTATTGTAGGCCATTTGTGAGACACTGGAAGCCCAGAAGCCCAGGGTGGATAAACTTGCTGAAGAAACAAAGGCTTTGGAGAAACATGCTGCTCCGGATATAAAAAAGGTTTACACGCAGGAGTTCAAGCATGTGCAGGGACACTGGGAGAAGTTGAAGCTCAAGATTTCCAAAGATGTCAAACTACTGGAGGAAATTACATCCAAGTTGAGAATATTTGGGGTAAAATTAAAGATTTTTTTGTTGCATAACTTAGTTGTTTTAGATCCCTTTCTTTCTCTATATTCCTGCCGGAGTCCAGATGATACTGATTGAGATGCGAAATGTTGATGAGCCACCAGTCTGGCAGAGGCTGGAAACATGTATGGTGTATTTATAGCAGGGTAACAGGGACTTCTAATGTGCCCAGGATATTATTCTTCTATTAGAATGACTTTTCTTTTAGAATTAGCATTCCTCCTCTTGAAATACCAGAAGGGAAGGTTATGTGAAAGCCAAGGGTACGTCAGCTGTGGTGTTGAAGGCTTGATCCCACCAGGGGCTGAGTGCCCTCTCTTGTGGGTCGGTGTCAGGTGCCCAGTGCCTTACTAGTTTGGTATCTAAAATTGAAGTTCTGTACCTGCCACAAAAAAACCTGCTTCTTCAAGTGGAGTTTCTGTTAACAGTAATGAAGAATTAGTACAGCCTGTTAAAAGAGGAGGTAAAAAAAAAAGCTTGGGTGTAGTGAGTTTTCCAGTTCCAACAGATGGTCTCTGAAGTGTCAGGAGGGAGAGTTAAAGAATTAAGATTAATCAGCACTCTTATATAACTTTTTTTTAATATGTATACACACACATCTCAAATTCTGCATGACAGAAAATCCCAATGCTTTAAAAATGAAGAGATTAAAAGCAAGGGTATTTGAAGGGTATTTAGATGTTTAACACATAGATGAAGTGAGGAGAAATAAGTGCTTAAGTAACTTAGCCGAGGTTGACTCAGTATCTATTGATTAGCTGAGTTTCTTTGTGTTTTGCTTCCCTAGACTATTTATATTCCTTTGGGCAGAAGAAAAAAATAATGAAAACAAAATATATAATGATTTAGCCTGTGGCAATATTATTGTCACCCGAAAGTTAGTTACTAACCGTTCTTCAGTATTAGCTTGAATATGGTGCCATTTTTTTTTCTGGAGTAATGTCTAACTAGACTTTAAGTTTCTTATTTTAATTTTCATATTATATCAGAAACTTCAAAAAGCAAGAAGGTCTGTCTCTTGGGATGAAAGCACATGTGCATTAGCTAGCAGAAATCTGTATTTTCACATGAATTAAACACACTTTAATATGTGGAATTATTTACATTATTTTCCATTTAACAGAGTATGTCTCACACACTTTATGAACGTAAGCAACTTGCTGCATGTGCCTTCTTCAGAACATTGGTGCCATGCATGCACACCACCACCTTTCCTCAAAAGTTTCTCTCAATCTGGCTCTCCCCTGCCTCTGAAGGAGAAAACTGTTCTTTTATTTGATAGTGGATTCAAACTTCAAACGAAGTGGTTTTTGTGGTGTGTGTGTGTTTTATTTTAAGCCAGACGGGATCTCTAATGACTACTTCAGTATAGACATGTGTTTAAACTGAAATTTTTATTAGCAAGACCAGGTAATTGACTTGCATGATGTTGCAGTGAAATTTGGACAAGCTGTTGTTGATTATGGTTCAGAAGTAGTAAAAGCCTCAAGTGCATGTGTGTATAAATATATATATATTTTTTTAAACCACAAACCTGGAAGAAGTCATAGTAGGGGTAACAGAATGTAACTAAATGACATTTAGGAGCAGAGTGCACATCCATGCTTTCATGAAGTTTTACTCGGGGGAAGAAGGCTGGAGGGAAAAACTTGCTTCTGCTCGTAAAGTGTCGTTCACTAATTACTTGTTTCAGGACTTGAGCTGCTCCTAGCGGTGTGTATGTGGGATGTGAGTGTATGAATAGCACAGGCATGTCTAGATTAGTGAACTTGTAAATGGAAGCCACAAACCAGCATATGAATAGAAGGAAAAATTACAGGTTTTCAGAGGAAAAATATGTATTTCTTTTATATAACACTTCTGTGTAATATCGTTAGGCTGTGTTACCTGGAGCATAAAGAGGAAAGCTGTCCCTGCCCTTCCTCCCCCAACCCAAAAACAACGACAGCAAAAAACAAGCCATATTCAGGAATACGTGTAATTGTGTACCTACGTTTGAAAGAGTTCATGCTTTTAGTCTTGTTCCTTCAAAGCCATCCTTCCGTAGCCATTTGCAGCAGCCTGTGGAACTGTGGAGGAGCTGATACTGCTGGTCAGTGGGAACTGACTGCACAAATTGGGCTGACTTGTACAGGAGCCTAAAACAAATTAACTTCTAAGGCTTAGCTATGCCCTTGGTTGTTATTTTCCAACAACCATCTCCTGATTAATTTTTCTCCTGACTTGGACCTAAATGTACAATATCGCACCATGTCTCATTTTCTTCTCTTCCCTCTTTTTTTGGTTACGTTTCTTATTTAGCATGACAGAATAAATATTCTGCATATAAGCCTGCCTCAGCACCCTTTGTGCAAGAACTTTTTATCGGGCTTGTTCTTCAAAAGATTGCAGCTTTCCAGTTGTCTGATTATCTGTAGCTACATGATAGCTAGACCTACTTACTTCATCAGTTTCAGCAGCATTATTTTTTCTCCCTTAATTTCTTGTAATTGAAGAATGCATCTTTTTCTGCATGTGAGTCATGTGTAGGTGAGTGGTTTGTACATGTGCCTACTTTCCTAAATCGTGGCTTTAACTGAGTGAAGAATGGCTCCTGAAAGCTGAAATTCTCTCATGTTTAATTGAGAGTAGGATACATGTGTGCAGTATTAGCAGGGCAGGTTTCTATTTAGAAATCAATTATTCAGTTTTTCAGACAAAGGTGAAGTGCCCTTTTCTCCCCAGCTGTCCAGAGTGATGTTGGTACCACTATGTATATGGTGTACTCACTGATGTGGATTTTTATGCCCATGGGAGTTTTGAAGAGCTATGGAGAGCAAAGTGTTGAAGCTGTGCACTGTTGTATACATCTGAGAACAGAATTTTGTCCAGAGTGAGATGTTAAAAACGTTCCTATTAACTTAAAAAGAAGTACAGAAGCTGAAAAGGAAATTAAGGCAGAAGAAATAGAAGTAATTATTAAATAACTGAAAATGGAAGAAATACGTAGTCTGTAGAAATATGGAGCTGACATTTGGGGGTGTTTTCTGCTGAGCTGAATTTCTAACTACACAGTTCCTGTGTTTTCTAAATGTTTCATAAAGCTGTCAGTGGACAGAATTTGTTCTCTGATTTTTTTCCTTTTGAAGGAGTGGTACTAATATATACAGAAATTTTTGTAGTCTAGCAGTGTATGAATAAAAATGAGAATGTGGAGCAAGTTGAATAAAGATGCTGTGGATGGTACTGGAGAGATTGGGATGGAACTTGCACTGCAAGGAAAGTTTATATGGGAGACTGGGTATATGGTCTTGGTGTACACACTGAATGGGTCAGATGTGATACCAGAGACACAAGAGTATTTTGGAGAATGGTTGGGCAGTATCTCCTTGGTTAAGAGATTAAGTGAAGCATCTGGGTATTAAAGGGGAAAAAATTAAAAGTGGGGGAGAAAAGAAGAAAGTGAATGGCAACCCTTGGAAAACGTGGTCATGTGCAACTACCCGCAAGTGTTGGTTTATTTTTAATGTTTCTTTTTTTCCCTAATTCACCTTTAAAACCTGGCATTTTCCAAAACAGCACTCCTCACGTTTAGGTTTTGAAAATAAATTGACTATAAATGTTCTCAATTTAACAGTGAGCAGACAGATGAACAGCGCTTAAAGCTTAAAATGTCCTTGTTAGCCTGATAAGCAGGTCAGTGGCAGATCTGTCTGTGGGTCCTGCTGCTCAGATGTCCTTTCTGTGATTTGTGATGTGACAGAGGCTCCCCCAAGCTGACAACACATGCATTAGTGACATGATCTGTTTTACTGTGAAACTGACAGCAATAATCATGTGAGGAGAGAAGTAGACAAGCCTTATTTTATCTGTTTCGCGTCTTGTATTTTCTAGAAGAAAACTTCTTTATCTTGTATATCTGTTGTCAAACCTCTAATAGTGTGCGGCTTGCTGTGTCTTGAATTATGTATCACCTTCAGTTCTTTTAAATCTACTGCATGGCTGTACGTCATGTGGTTTTTCTAGGAGTAAAGTTAAAATTCAGAACGTTTGATCTTTGTTCCTGCCTGGAATAAATTTTAGAAATTGATCCAATGTTTTAGTTCATGTCTACAAATTGTGAGCTCTTGTACATCAGCAACCTACACTGGGTATTTGGCCATTGATAATTATTTACCTGTGCTCCGCAGGAGCATTGACTTCATTAAACTTCTGTAGACTTGGCTTGCGATTCGGCAAGTTATTTAAATGTGTGACTAACTTTAAGTAATCCCGTTTAATTGACTTCAGCTACTTATGTAAGTAGCTTACTGTCAGCAAGTTAAATTAGGTATATACTAAAATGCCTTGTCAAATGGCAGCCCTTATAAATATGTATTTTTTTTCTTACATTAAGCCATGGTTCACTGTTAAGCCTCTCGGGGTCTGGTGTTTTTTTTTTTTTTAAATTATTTTCAAGCTAATCAGCTGCAGGAAATTCCCCCAAAATGGAAAAGGAATGAAGAAAATGTCATGACTTTGACCTCTAATGGTAGCATTGGCCTAAAAATAAACATGATCTTAGTCTAATGGGTTTTCATTAGTGCAGACATTTTTTGAGAAGCAATGTGTAGCAGTTCTTTCAAGATCAATATGTTATTACAAGGTTTTTAAGGAAACCAAGTGTGTGCTTTCATCCTCCGTGACATGCAGAGTAGAAGGTGAAGCTGATGAGCTTTGACTCTGCCTCTCAATAACAGTGCACTATGATTACAGTTGTGTCAGAATAAAGAGATGCCATCTATTAAAAAAGCCAACCGAACAGTCCAAAAGTATTGATTAAAAAAGTCCAACTATATTATTAAAAAATAAGCACATACCTCAATTGAACCAGGACAAGGAAAAGCTTTTTCCCTGCTCTAAGTTTGTGGTGGTTTTGTTTGAAAAGGTGATTGGGAACATCCACAGTTGTATGGGAAGGGGATGACAACCCTCCTGTCTTCCTCCCCACCTACTTCATTGCAGAATATAAGGCAACTGCCAAATGTTGGGTCAGATAACTCTGCAATTGTGTATGTATTTCCTCTTTTCCCTGTGCATTGCTCTAGTGAGTAGCTGCTATTGGCCTCAAACAGTGAGGGTTTTTTTTTTTTCAGTAGTTAGTCTAATCCTGTGTGGTATTTTACTTTTATGACTGTGTTTCACTGTAAGGAGAATGGCTTTCCCAGCACAGCTTCTACCTGTCAAGTATGTTTAGCATTACCCTCTCCTTTTCTCCCCGCAGATATTTTAAAAATTTCCCTTGGAGTGCAATATGTCTCATGAATGAGTGTGGTGGAAGCAGTTGTATGTGGTTTCTGTTGTCAGGAAAATGCTATTCAGCCAGGTCCTTCATGTGAAGGGTAACCAGATAGTTCTTGAAGCCATGCTTACCTCCTTACTTGATCCCATGTTTCTGTGTGATAGATAACCTGGAGCAGTGCAGTGTCAATTAAACCACACTGTGGCATGGATGGGAAAATAACAGTACTGTGAATTTAATTTTCATATAAATTTGAGAATAGAGAAATTTATGGGGAAAAAAACCCCAACAAACTAAACCACCAAAACAAAAAATTAAACTGAAGGTGATCTGATTTAAAACCAAAGGCAATGCTAGCAGCTTGTAGAATTTTCTTTTGACACTGCTAGAACCCTACGTTCTTTGTCATGGCATTGTATCAACTCTTCATTACTATATTTGATTTAGGCTGATTCAAAAATTGTTCAGAAGTGGATGGATGGTGTGAAAGACTTCTTAATGACAGAAAAGGCTGTTCAAGGAGATACGGAAGGACTTCAAAGACAACTTGACCAGTGCACAGTGAGTTGTGCTCTTCTAAGGAATCTTTTGAAATAAATAACTAGCATCTCTTCTTTATTATTTTGCTTGTATTAAGTCTTGTCCGTGGCATATTCCATGAAGCCTGCCAGAAAAATTGTCTTATCTTTCTTTAGGGCACATTTTAATTGGTTTCTTTTGTGTAGCCATAGCACTTCGTGCCTTTGAAAGGTCTTCATCATATTTACAAATACTCATCTACAAGTTGACATTATTTTCTCTGAAAATGTTTATATCATTTTCCAAATTTTGTGATTAGGGAATTGAATCTGTGAGTGCAAAGTGCTTTCTGCATTAAACTCCCAAGGGCAATAAAAATAACAAGGAAATAACTTTGATGAAATTCCTGGGGTTTAGGAATTGCATGTGCCTCACTTGTAAGATTCCTTCCTAGCTAGTGGCACATAATGATCATAATTATGTGATATAATGTAATATCTTATTAGATCAATATATCTATATCAATAAGTTAATCTTATAGCAATTATAGCGTACCTTCAAATGTTTGGTTTTGGGAGAAGAATACGAGTCTGAGGTATGCCAGAAACATCAGGGTATTTAGTGCATACAGTCTTCAAACTTGTGTTGTTTTGGTGTGAACTTTCGCATGTGAGAATGTTTGCGTTGTGTATGGCAAGCTGTATTTTGTTTTTCAGCTGCATGGTTCTGATGTTTTGGGCCACTGAAGGATTGTTTTTAACAGTCTTGTATTGAACACAGCATCAGTCTGCTTTTTAATTAAAACTACTGTGGAATTATTAAAAATTACAAAGTTATTGGTGTTGTATAAACTTAAGTAATGTCTTGTTAAAGAAGAACATTCGTTTTCTCTGTGTGCTCAGATGTTGGTCAATGAAATGGAGACAATTGAACCATCGCTGAAAGAGATGAAAGAAATAGAGTCTGCTTTAAGAGCTCAGCCTATTATGAGCATAAATGCTTGGGCAAAGTCTAGGCTAGTAGACTGCCAGACTCAATGGGAGAAACTGAGCAAACAGGTGAGTTCTGCACACATTGCTAGTTCTTGCTTGTTATCGCAGCTGTCTGTTCAGTTGTGTGGCATTGGTAGGCTGGTGAAGCAGTGAAATAGTGGGATGAGTATGTTTTACTTGTTCCACTGTCAAAGCGGTTGAAATCCAACTTGGCCCAGTGAATCCTTTAGCGGTGCAAATATGTTAGGATATACCAGTGCAACAGTAGTTCTGTTTCAATATGTGCACTTGGTACCTAACTGGAAGAAGCACAGTGAACTTTTTAATTGTTTGTCAGTAAAAATTAATTTGTTCACTTTGCCTCATGCTGCTCTTTCTGGAGTGTGTGGGAGGGAAGTCTGACCTTTTTGTTCTGTTGTTCCTGAAATCTGAAATATTATTCTGGCCTCATATAATCTCTGCCTGCTTCCAAGCAGCTTTAAAAAAAAAGCTATAAATAGACTACTGCTTCAGTCTGGTGTATTTGGTTGTTTCTTTTGGGTGGAAGCTTTTTGCTATGTGTAGACACGTACTTCTTTAGTTGCAAGGCCTGATGAGGATCTGTGTTGGAGAACCTTGCTGTTGATATAGAATCCAGATTGCCTGTGCTGTGGAAGCGAGGCCTGAAGGCTGTTTTAGTGCTCTGTATAAAGATCTCTAACTATATGATACTTGTGATGAGAAGAGGTGTTTTTTTTTCCCATCTGACTTTTTCTGGTACTTGTTACTAGTTTACATGCAATGAGGAAAAAAAAAGTAATTTTCTTCTTTCCCTCAGGTCTAGATTTTGTTGATCTGCTAAAAAGGGGTCGTGAGTTCTCATGTGTATAAAAGTCTTTCATTAATTAAAAAGGCCTGAAAAATGTTTTGGTAGTAAAATGTTTTAGCAAAGACTTGTGGTTTTCCACATATACAAGGACGTTTAAGTAACAAAGCTGCTATTTCTTTCTCCACCTTGGATTCTAGATCATTAGTCAGAAAAATCGCCTGTCTGAAAGTCAGGAAAAAGCTGTAAATCTGAAGAAGGATTTGGCAGAGATGCAAGAATGGATGACTCAAGCTGAAGAAGAATATTTGGAGAAAGATTTTGAATACAAGTCCCCTGAAGAGCTAGAGAATGCTGTGAAGGAAATGAAGGTCAGGAATACCGGGTCATTGTAGAGATCTGATTAAAGAGAAACAAAACTTAATGGCTTTGGGGGCTGACCTTTTGTGGAATTATTACCTATGTGGAAAGGAGCTCAGATCATGACATTAGTGTGGTATTTTTCAACTTCGCTTTGTGGAATTTTTGCTTTTAAAGCACAAACTATAGAAGCAGATGTTCTGTTTGACCACAAAGTGATTTCATAATGAATAACAGCTTGCCCAGCTGTTGAGCCAGGCTTCCTGTGTATAGCGTATTAAACAGTAAGAATATGGAAACTTATTGCAGGAGATGAAACTTCAGAAAGAAAGAAAAGGTGATATTATACCTGTCTAAATTAGTGGTTGTAAAAACATATTCTTCTGATTCTAGCTGTTGGGCTTCAGTTTCTTGTCCCCTAGATACAGTAAGTCCACATTTAGAAAAGCAGTTTAAAATGGTTCTGTCGTAAGGCTATCTTGCGTTCCTCATCTATTGCAAACAGTGACGCTGTTCTGTCTCTTCTCTAATTTTGGGACTAGTGGCTAAAAAAATGAAAAGGAAGGAGATATTTTTTATTTTCTTGGATGTATGTGCAGAGTAAACAATCAATGTCTCTGCCTTTAAATCTGAGTTCAGGAGTATCTTCACAAATGTTTTGACTTGTATGCATGTTATTTAAATGAGTATCCACTATGCTGTTACTTGATGGAGCATTAAATAATTTTTCCCCCTTACAAATGCTTTGACAAATCTATTTAAAGTTTGGAATTTTTCTTTTTAAAGGGGCTTTCTGATGCAGTCTTTGACAAGTGTTTTAATATATGCATGTATTTTGAAGTCATTTGAGATCAGTCTGACAGCTTGCTGAACACAAAGCAAGAAAAGAACCCTCTTTTCTTTGGCAAATCTGAGAGACTTCGAGCATATTTACTTTTGTCAAATCCAGATTGTATTCTGTACTTTTAAATTTGGCAGGTATGTCGGTGATCCAGTAAGCTTACTGTAACACTTGCATATCCTCTTTCATTTGCAGTAAGAATATTATGCTGGGACCACTTTTAGGACTGAAAGAGCACTCTATGCAAAAATGCTCCTGGTAAAATAAACAAAGTTTTTTCAAAACTTTTTTGATCTTGCCTAATTCTGCTCTCATTTGAACAGGGAGCAGAACTCCTGCTGACACTTGAAGGAGTAGATTTAAAATGAGGCTAGGTGGTTTTTGATAATCCTGCCGTAAAATAATATATTCCCCAGACTTTCTATTCTTTGCCCTTCCATTAACTTGGCATTTTTTTTTGATTGCCTTACATTTAGAAGACATTTTGAACAATATATGCAACAATAATGCTGTCATGTACTATATTCTACCATAAAGTGCAGTGCCTTATATTTCAGAGGTACTTTGACTTCATAAAACTGTCCTTGAAGCCTGAAAAGAAAGAGATACGAGACAGTCCCTATTTTTAGAGCCTTCTGGTTGTCTCAACAGAGGCAGCCTCAGCATGGTCTGCGTGATCTGTCTTCCAGCAATCCTGCTTCCTGAATTGTGGTTTGGGCAAGGTTTGGCCACTGATAATACAATTTCTCCAGGCCTATGTTTTGGAAATTTTCCTGTGCTTATCCTATATATTTTTTACCAAGCTCCTCTGAGTGCAGTTGGCTTGAAGGAATTCTTCTGGCTGTCCTTTTTGCATGTTCCCCTAACGTACCCAACAGCTGTGGGAGAGGTCCCAACTTTGTAGTTGCGCGTGTCCTGGCTAATTATGTCATCTTTCCAGATAACTTCGGGAGATAACTACTGAGCTCTGAGACTCAACTTCTGTAAATTCACCCTACCTTTTTCTACCCTATATGTTTGTTTTTAGTAAGCCTCTATTTATTTTTTTTCTGGTTCATTTCTCTTTTTCTTGCTAGTGTATACATAGTGCTGAACTTAAAAATCCATGACTCAAAACAAAAATTAATGAACAAACCATAAATCGTAGATATGTCTGTATTTTTAATAAAATAGTATTTTTCAACATTTACTAACATAATCTGAATTCCTTGCAAGGTGTAGTGCCCTATTTTTTTTTTGGTGCTCAGACCCAGGAATACTTTGGCAGCAACATTTCCAAGGTTAAACTGCTGATTATGATTAGAGTGGTGAATAGCTGACTGTATGGCAGTGAGGGCTTATTGTGTAATACATTTCTTTGGGCAGAGAGCGAAGGAGGATGTGTTGCAGAAAGAGGTGCGGGTGAAGATTCTCAAAGACAACATCAAGATGTTGGCTGCCAAAGTGCTATCTAGCGGTCAGGACCTGGCAACTGAGCTGAATGTTGTGCTGGAGAACTACCAGTTACTATGCAATCGGATCAGGGGGAAATGCCACACTTTGGAGGTAAGAGTGATAGCTCTCAGCTTAGTAAAATGGAGGCAGGTGGCACGAGGTATGGAGAAAGACACTGAGAATGTCCAATTTTTTCACTGAAGCCAGTAGCTTCATCATGAACGTATTTTGCCATGGCTCCTTTCAAGATTACTTTCCCTTGAGATTACATCTTTGGAATCCATGAGACACCATCTAACTTTGCTTTTACAATCTGTCTTGTAATCAACACTTGTGCAAATAGGTAACCTTGTCTCACAGCTCTCTTGTCCATCCAAAATGACAAAAACTTCTCAGAAATTAAAGGCTGAAATACGATGGTTAGAACATAGAATCATAGAACGGTTGGGTTTGGAACAGACCTTAAAGATAATCTAGTTCCAACCCCCCTGCTATGACGAGGGATGCCTCCACTAGCCCAGGTTGCTCAAAGCCTCATCCAGCCTGGCCTTGAACCCCTCCAGGGATGGGGCATCCACAGCTTCCCTGGGAACATGTTTGATTATATTTTGGGGTAGGTTGTGTATGTCCTGTCTTTCAAGAGGAGTGGATGCGTTTTGTTACATTCTTAAGTTGCTATAAGAATCTGGATGTCAATGATAATTTTTGCATGAGTTTAGAGACTTCTCTGTCTATTTTGCATATTTCTTTTTATCTTTCTGCTGTAGTCACAGATTTTTCTGTCTAGGACTTACTGTGCGATGGTGTGTGTTTGAATATTTTCTACTTGCCTGTTTTGGGTGAATGTTTCGTAAACATAATTTCTTTAATCTGCTCATACGGTATATGAGCTATACCTGGCATTCTAGCCTAATTTATGTTTTTTCTGTTGCTCCTAGGAGGTGTGGTCCTGTTGGATTGAGCTACTTCAGTATCTTGATTTAGAAACGGCTTGGCTAAACAATCTAGAAGAAAGGGTGCAAATGACAGAAAATCTGCCTGATAAGTTAGATGCTGTCAATGATGCTCTTGAGGTATTGTAGTCATTGTATTGGATTGTTAACTTTTTAGATGGCTCTGTTTAAAAGAAAAGTTCTACACTTCATCAGAATACTTAAATATGTGTTGATTATTTTGATTCTTCAGGTTAAATTATTGTATTGCTCTAAATCTGGAATGGATATTTGTAAGATCCTCTACCAAAAGCTGAATTTTGCTTGATGATTGTGCTGTACTTTATACCATGTTAAAATTGTGTGCTCTTTCCTGTCCTGTGTAAATTGATTAATTCCTTCCAGCACTATAGTATGAAATTATATGGATAGGGGAGAAGTGCTGTGAAGCTTAATTATCTAAAGCAAAATGACCACTATATTTGCCTTGTGCCATCATGGATTAAGCCATAACTAATTCATGCTTTTAGAGCACTCAAGACATTTGAAGTGTAAAATTTCTGTGCATGCAGCCAGATTTTCAGTTCTGAAAAAGAAGTAATGTTCGGTGGTTTGACCTTTAAAACTTTCTCTGCTACTTAGTCCCTGGAATCAGTCCTGCGTCATCCAGCTGATAATCGTACCCAGATTCGGGAACTTGGGCAGACACTGATTGATGGAGGGATTCTTGATGATATCATCAGTGAAAAATTGGAGGCTTTCAATGCCCGCTATGAGGAATTGAGTCATTTGGTAAGAATTTGGGGGCATGGTTGAAGTAGCCTGGGTTTTTCGGCTCAGTGGTCTGAAGTGATTCCTGTTAGATAGCTGAATTCATAGATGCAGGACTGCAATATAGGAAAAGAGGAAAAACCTTCATAATGTTGTGAGCTGTTTTCAATTTTGAATAATGCCTTAGGAGCATGCTTTTTTTTTCCTAACTTGAGTCAGGTTTTGTTTTGTGCACTTGCACACCCTTGCACAGCATGGGCCCCCTGGCATTTTTCCAGGTAATTTTGACAAAAAGGTAATTCCAATCTCAAGGGGGACAGTTCAATAACTGAGATTAATATTCCCTTCCTACTGCCCTAAATACAGGTGAGCTGCTCACTAACTGTAAAAATGAGGAAATGAATAAATGACAATGTTCACTTTTTGAAATAGCTAGGAAGAAGTCACACTGAAGTAAGGAACGGAAGGAAAACATTCTTCTCGTTCCCTGTCTATCTGTGATCCAGAAGGATCACAGGTCAGAGAAAGCACCAGAAGAGCAGCACAAATCAACTCCAGCCAGTAAGTCACCTCCTTGAGGGCCCAATTTAAGTGCCTCTGTACAAACACACATATTATGGGGAGTAAACAAGAGAAGTTAGATGTGTGTGTGTGCCTGCAGGGCTATGATCTTATTGGCATCATGGAGATGTAGTGGGATGGCTCCTAAGGCTGGAATGTAGCATACAGGCTCTTGAGGAAGGATAGACAGGGAAGATCATAGAATCATAGAATGACCCG
>NW_010121208.1:0-1224 GCF_000699245.1 Pterocles gutturalis
CCCACCCTGTGACGTGGTGGGGGCAGGATATAACAGAGGCCCCCCCAGACAGAGCCCATAGACATATGGGCATGTGGGGCAGCGGAACTGAGAGCACTGGGAGGGACTGGAGTGGGATGGGGAGGGACTGAGGGGAACTGGGAGGGTCTGTGGGGGAACTGTGAGGGACTGGGAGGGTTCTGTGGGTCTTCTCCAGCACTCCACGGACAGCCAGACCCCAGCCCTATGAAGGGGGACACCTCCTTGCCCTGCCCCCCACCCCATGGCATCCTCCTCACCTCGATGAACGTTCACCTCAAGATGAACACTGAGCTGATGGCCAAGAAGAGGAATCTGGAGGACGAGTGCTCGGAGCTCTAGAAGGACATTGATGACCTGGAGTTGTCTTTGGCCAAGGTAGAGAAGGAGAAACACACCACCAAGAGCAAGGTGTCCTCAAGACTGGTTGAGCTGAAGAGTCTCCAACTGGTTGGGTTGACTTGACTTGGAGTGTCTCCAGCTGGTTAGGTTGAGTTGGGTTGAGTTGAGTTGGGTTGGGTTGAAGAGTCTCCAATGAGTTGGGTTGGGCTGAATTGGGTTGAGTTGAGATGAAGAAGTTCCAACAAGCTGGGTTGGCCTGAGTTGGGTTGAAGAGTCTCCACCTGGTTGGGTTGAGCTGAGCAGATGAGTTGGGTGGAGTCAAACCCGATGATGGTGTCCCTGGCCCTGGCCCACAGGCGCAGATTGAGGAGCTGGAGGAGCTGGAGACGGAGCGAATGGGCAGGACCAAGGTGGAGAAGCTGCGCTCTGAACTGTTGCGGGAGCTGGAGGAGATCAGCGAGTGGCTGGAGGAGGTGGGTGGGGCCACCTCAGTGCAGATTGAGCCCAACAAGCAGCTGGACAACCTGGGTGGCTCATGGGGCATCATGTTCTAGGTCACCCATGTCCCCGTGGCCAACACATCAGCCATGTTCTCGGTCATGCTACAGCATCGGACGTGGAGGCAGTGAGCGTCTCGGTCACCCGTGTCCCCCTGGCCACGGAGTCAACTGTGTTCTAGGTCACGCCATGGTGTCAGACATAGGTCCCAGTGGCCCCAGGGCCAGTGGGTGACCTCCTGGGCCACCCCACGCACCCCAGCTGCTAGCTGAGCTCTTTGACATGCCGCTTGGACTTGCGGAGGCCCTTGATGCTCTCAGTGTTACGCTTCTGCTCAGCCTCCAGCTCGGTCTCCAGCTCCCTCAC
>NW_010121208.1:1465-2715 GCF_000699245.1 Pterocles gutturalis
CATCACCCTGCAGTGGATGTGTCCCAGATGTCGGTCCCACTGCGGCACTCACGTCGGTGATGGCCTTCTTGGCCTTCTCCTCGGCGTTGCGGCACTCCTGGATGGCCTCTTCCACCTCTGTCTGCAGCTGGGAGATGTCACCCTCCATCTTCTTCTGGTTGATGAGGCTGGTGTTCTGCAGGTGGAGGAGAGGACCTCAGGAGGTGCCCATGGGGCTGCTGCACATCCTTCTGCAGCCCCACAGGTCTTTGAGCCCTCCCGCCATCTCTGCAGGCTTCCAGGATCTCCAGGTGGAGGAGATCTTTGGTAACTCCACCCAGAAGAAGCTCACACCCAGGGTTTCTCCAGGGTTTGAGCATCCCTGGATGGAGGTGATCTCTCTCCCTGGAGGAACGTGAGGTCTCACCTGTGAGTGGAGAAGCTGGACCCTCTTGCTGACTCCGATCAGCTCCTGCTCAGCCAACTTCCGCGCCCACTTTGGCCTCTCCCTCGGCTGCCTCTTGAGCGCCTCCAGCTGCTGAGTGATGGTGAGTTTCCCTTGCGTCAGCAGGTTGATGAGGGCTTCCTTCTCCTCCAGCAGCGTGGAGAGCTCACCTGTGGGGTGGGAAGGTGGACAATTGCTGGCTGGAGAGACTCCAAAGCCACCCCACTGTGCAGGGGATCAGCTGTTGTGTTGGGGAAGAGCAACGCCCTCACCGTTCTCCATCTGGAGCTTGGCTCGTTGGTTGGTGAGGGCATGGACCATGTGTTGAGTCTCTTTGGACTTGGTCCAGTGCTGGTTCATCTGGTCTCCCATGGTGCAGCGGATCTTCTCCAGGGTGTCCTGCGGGCAGGAAGGGCAGGGAGATGGAAAGGAACGTTGGAGGGCAATGGAAGAGTCAGCCCTTCATGGCTGGAGACCCTCCTCCTACCTTGGCCTTGATGAGCTGCTCCATGTTGGAGCTGAGGTCGTCCAGCTCCAGCTTGAGCTCGCTCTTCTCCAACTTCTGCTTGACGCGCTGCAGGTTGTCCAGCTGCTTGTTGAGCCCACAACGCCGATGCTCCCACAGTGCAGCATCCCCGAGGTGGATGGGCCCCACACAAGATGGCCAACGACCGTGCCACCCAGCACACCCCATGGCACACAGCAACCAGCCCCACGGCACAACATGACCCATGGTGCTACTCAACCTGCCCCATGGTGCCCCACAGCGTCAACCAGCCCCACAGAGCAGCTCAACCTGCCCCATGGAGCTCCTCAACCACAACCT